>NC_088367.1:2102722-2110222 GCF_034508935.2 Berghia stephanieae | reverse complement strand
TGTGTGTACGTATGTGTGTGTATGTGTGTGTGTATGTGTGTGTATGTGTGTGTGTATGTGTGTGTATGTGTGTGTATGTGTGTGTGTGTATGTGTGTGTGTATGCTTGATTTTGGTCCCACTCAATGATGTCATGTTGATGGCCAAAAACCCTTGTCTTAAATTTGGCCAGAAAACTTTAAATGTTTATTTATAGATAGTACGAAGATGACGTCACACGGGTATTTGTTATTGGGTTTTGTTTTTTTTGCTATCCGCGTTTATGCGTAATTCTCACTAAACTGTATTAACCTGGCTATAAACAATCATGGTTACACACAGTATTGTGAGTTGGTCCGTTAAACTTCCGGATGGCAATGTTGTGAGCTTCTTAGGCAAGTGCATTCTATCTATAGATGACCGAAATTTTTACGCCACTCAGCTCTTTGTTTATTTTTTTATTATTATTAGACAGCCATTTTGGTGATTTTTTCTCACTAAATTTCTTAATCAGACTTTAAAAGTTCAAGGTTACGCACATTTTTGTGGGTTTGTCGGTTATAACCGGCTGGAATATGTTGTGAGTCTTTCAACTAATCGCATAGCATCAATAGCCACCAAAAACCCATTGTGTGTTCTCCAATAGGATTCAACAGTCGTAACGTCACTTCCTTCCTAATGACGCATGGTAACTTAGTAACACTGGCTCTAAACTATCGGAACAATGGCGGACGCCCGTATGAAATATTTCTCCGGCGAGCATAAAAGCGTATCCAGAGGAAAAAAAAACATAAATTTGATCATGTTTTGACTTTTACACATTCTGATCACAAGGCATATGAAAAGGAAATGGAAAGTTCTAGCCAGCATGAAGAATAAAAAGTAATGATTTTCTTTGTTTAGAACCAAGATGGCGGCGTGACATCAGATTACTGAATCCTATTTGGCCTGAAATGTTTGGATTTTACACCTTATATCACTGGATTTAGAGGTTTGTCAAAAATATTAGCCCTGTTTTTTTTTAGGGTTAAATATTATGACAAATTGACATCGTTTGAATCGATCTACTATGAACATTACGTGCAGAAGATTTTTAGAAATAATATTATATTACGATTTACGCTTTCTTACTTGCTGTGAAAAAATAAATGAGGAAAAAAGAAAAAAAAAAAACAAAACAAACAAGAAAAACGTTCGAACAGAAATGGAGAAATTTTATAAACAAAACAAAAAACAAAACAACAACAAAAATAGAAAGACGAAAAAGCTTTTAGATAAAAACAAAACAAAACAAAAACAAAAAGGAATAGAATAAAATAAGCCCCCTCCCCCCCCCTCAAAAAAATATTTAAAAAATAACAGAAACAAAACATCCACACAACTTACACACACACACACACACGCACAAAACACACTCACACAAACACAGACACACACACATTTAAATTGAAAAGTCGGTTGATTTCTAAATCATTATTTATTAATTTCCGATCCAAACATTTAATTATTTTACTAGAGCTCAAAGTGTAAATGGATTCGTTTCACATGATATAGATAATATTAATACTCAAAAGAATAACAAAATAGAAACGTAAAAACATACATAAATACATCAATAAACAGATAGATAATATTATGAAGAATAAAAAGAGATAACAAATCACAACAACAGCTGCGAGGTGCAAGGAAATCGCTGCCTTTGTTTACAATAAGATGAAAGCATTACCGTACCGATTGACCAATGAAAAAGCCCTATCCCCGACACGTGACACGAGTGTATGTTTACTTTTTTGAGCATAACCTACTTGATGGCTCTTTGCTCAGCTCGTAATCTCTGCTTTATTGTTGTAATGACACTTAGAGGGAGGTAAACCGTAGCCATCGTTAACTTATAGCCTGACACCGTAACCATCGTTAACTTATAGCCTGACACCGTAGCCATCGTTAACTTATAGCCTGACACCGAGCCATCGTTAACTTATAACCTGACACTAACCAAAATAATGACGTCAAAATGCCAGTCTTTTGCCACAAAAGAAAACAAATCGTGAGTTGTATTCAATAGTTCAACCAATGAAATAACTTGTTTCCATGAGCACTACTAACGACAACTCACTAGGCGGTGCAAAAACCAAATAATGACGTCAAACTACCAGTCCTTTTGTATTTCAGTGTCAGGCTTATATAACATAACGATCGCTACGCACTGACACAGACCAAAAATGACGTCAAAAGACTAGTTTTTAAGCCACAAAAGAAAAAAAATCGTGAGTTGTACTCAATAGTTCAACCAATGGAATCACTTGTTTCCTTGAGCTCTACTAACGACAACTCACGGGACGCTCGCTACTCTAACCTTTAAAATGACGTCAAACTAAAAGCCCTGGAGGATCTAGTGTCAGGCTTTAAGGTTATGATGGATACGGTTAGACCGTAGCCATCGTTAACTGACACTGACAAAAAAAAATGACGTCAAAAGACAAGTCTTTGGCCACAAAAGAAAACAAACCATGAGTTGTATTCACTAGTTCAACCAATGTAATCACTTTTTTCCTTGGGCTCCACTAACGACAACTCACTAGAAAGTGCAAAAATCTTTTTAAAATGACGTCAAACTATAAGTCTTAGAGGGTTTTTGTGTCAGGCTATATAAGTAACGACGGCGACGACGACGATGATGATGATGATGATGATGATGATGATGATGATGATGATGATGATGATGATGATGATGATGATGATGATGATGATGATGATGATGATGATGATGATGATAATAATAATAATAATATATAATAATAATGATGATGATGGATGATGATGATGATGATGATGATGATGATGATGATAATAACAATAATAATAACAATAATAATAACAACAACAATAATAAAAACAACTATTAACCTAACAGTAAAAACATGAGCCGAACAACCACAATAAGAACAACAACAATAACAAAAACAACTAACTACGATTAACAAATCAAATGCGTAGAAAATCGACAGGCCGTTGAGAGACAGACAGATTAACTTACTCAACCCTAACACCGACTATATCCGTAGTTTACCAGGGTTACTATTACCCCATGCCTATTGATTACATTTTTCTGAGACAAATTATAGGCGTAGTATCAAAGCTATTGTTTTTCATTTTTTCATGTTTATGGTAGTTGAATAAAACTATCTATTCACTTGCTTATTTTTAATACATTATTTTTCCAATTTTGAAAAGTAGCAAAAAATCTCTAGGATTGAGTGAGTTAAAAAAAAAAACAAATTTAAGATTAATTGCTTAATTTCTATTGTGACACGAGAGAATGTTTTTCTCCAAGTCAGGTCTGGGTCACAACGAACATCCTTCAGTATTTTGTTGTTTTTTTTTTTTGTCCCCTATTCCTTTCTTCTCTCTCTCTCCCTCCCTCTCTCTCTCTCTCTCTCTCTCTCTCACTCTCTCTCTCTATCTATCTATCTCTCTGTCTCTCTCTCTTTCTCTCTCTATCTATCTCTCTCCCTCTCTCTCTCTCCCTCTCTCTCTCTCCCTCTCTCTTTCTCCCTCTATCTCTCTCTCCCTCTCTCTCTATCTCTCTGTATCTCTTTGTCTATCTCTATCTCTCTCTCTCTCTCTCTCTATATATATATATATATATATATATATATATATCACTCTCTCTCTCTCTCTCTCTCTCTCTCTCTCTCTCTTCTTCCCCCCCCCCCCCCCCCCCCCCATCTGAATATTCTTTGTTTTGTCATTAGATTAATATAACGAGTCACAAATTCCACAGAAAAAATGACCCATAGTCTTTAACCGTGACACTGTCTATTCTTAAAGGGTTCAAAGTTCAAGGCTATGCTGTCAAATTAAAGAAAACAAAACAAAAACAAACAAACAAAACAACCCACGTGTTATAATATTTGGCCAGAACATTCGTCCTTGACCCTTATCTTACCAAAAACTCTCAGACTTGGTAATTTTCTAAGTTACAGTTTTGAGGGGGTTTTTTTTTCCAAGATGAGGGTCTTGTTTGAAGGACGAGCTTTCTGGGCAAATTTTTTTTACTGTTTTTTTTTCTCCTCCAGAATACATCAGTTTGAATTCCGTGATATCCAATGTCTGCTGTCATTAGATACGGTCAATTTTATGTGTACACAGACGAGGCTAAATAAGGCGCCTCTAAATAGTTATCATAAGCTGTTGCATTTTGTAAATTTTACTCGAAATAATTTGACATATTTATATATGGATTCTCTTCCCTTCTCGATCCCATAAACTCGTGAATGACGTCATTTTCTTCCATTACAACAACAACAACAACAACAACAACAACAACAACTACTACTACTACTACTACTATTACTACTACTACGACTACGACTACTACTACTACTACTACTACTACGACTACTACTACTACTACTACTACTACTACTAACTACTACTACTACTACTACTACTACTACTACTACTACTACTACTACGACTACTACCACTACTACTACTACTACCACTACTACTACTACTACTACTACTACTACGACTACTACTACTACTACTACTACAACTACTAATCTCATATCACCCCCTCCCACACAAACACAAACTCAAACCACCCCCTTCACACACAAAGACAAACACATACCATCCCTTCCCACATAACACAAACTGAAATCACCCATTCTCACAAACAAAAAAACAAACAAAACAAACAAAAAAAAATAACAACCCAAAGAACCCCTTCTCACACAAAGACAAACGTACATAAAAATGATTCTTTTCTAGTTTCCTTCCCTCCTCATAACGCTTTTCTTCTCAAACTCTCAAACTCGCATCGAATTCACACCAAACACATAGACATACAAATCCATTAACACACACCTATATTATACACACACACACACAAACACACACACACACACACAAACACACACATAATATGTCGATATTATATATATATGTATATATACGAACCCACACATAAACACATACACACACACACACACACACACACACCTGTTATATGTCCACATAAAGGGTTTTGATGTCGGCTTAGTCATCGACATCAAACATCCTATAGTATTATTATTGCCCACGATGATATAAAACACCTTTGATGCCAAACGAGGAAAAATACACAAATTTAAAAATTTGGCCAGAAAACTCGTTTTTCAAATATTGATCGAATAAACTGGCCCTCATCTTGTCAAAAATCTCGAGAATTCCAAATTCCCAGATTTTTGAGTTTTTGCAAAAATAAACTGTCATTTTAATCGCTTGATATTTGAAGGACGAGTTTTCTAGCCAAAATCTTAAATTCGTGTCGTTTTTTCTTCAGAATTCGGCATTTTGGACGAGTGACCGCAAGGTGAGGCCAGTTGTTCGTGCGGTACATTATGCCCCCAAAACGTTTATTAAACTGTTCAACAACAACAAAAACAACAACAGCAACAACAACAGCAATAATAACAGCAACAACAACAACAACAATTGCTACTACTACTACTACTACTACTACTACTACTACTACTACTACTACTACTACTACTACTACTACTACTACTACTACTACTACTACTACTACTACTACTACTACTACTACTACTACTACTACTACTAACTACTACTACACTACTACTACCACTACTACTACTACTACTACTACTACTACTACTACTACTACTACTACTACTACCACTACAACCACCACTACCACTACAACCACCACCACCACTACTACTACTACTACTACTACTACTACTACTACTACTACTACTACTACTACTACTACTACTACTACTACTACTACTACTAAAGAATGTGACGATTTTCCTATATCTAGGTGGTAAGGAGAGGATTAAAGAAATCTAAATAGACTAATTATGAAATCAAGAGGGCGACGATGAGGCGGGGAGAATGAATATCTAGTGTGTTTGTCTCAGACATATTGTTGTTGACAGATGAAAACGGAAATTGACTGTGATAAGCTGTTGTTTACACATCGTTTTATCGTATGTTTAATGAAGAATAATAATAATAATAATAATATAATAATAATAATAATAATAATAATAATAATAATAATAATAATAATAATAATAATAATAATAATAATAATAATAATAATAATAATAATAATAATAATAATAATAATAATAATAATAATATAATAATAATAATAATATAATAATAATAATAATAATAAATAATAATAATAATAATAATAATAATAATAATAATAATAATAATAATAATAATAATAATATTAATTATAATAATAATAATAATAATAATAATATAATAATAATATATAATAATAATAATAATAATAATATAATAATAATAAAAAAATAAATAATAATAATAAAATAATAATAATAATAATAATAATAATAAAAATAATAATAATAATATAATAATAATAATAATATAATAATAATAATAATAAATAAATAAAAAAGACACTTGTTTAGTGCTTTCCATGAAACCAATCATTTCGAATCGCTTTACAGATAATGAATTACGTTATGAACATATGTATGTATATGGTCACAAATTGCTTAAATAATAATATTACATATTTTTTAAAAACTATTTGTGATGGTTTTTGTTCATTTTTCTTAACAACGCCACTAGCACATTCTTATCTCATTCGTCTGTAGTGTTGCATTCATCCTGTTTAGTTGATAAAGGGGAAACCCGAAACGTCCATTTTATCTGTCTTGAAGCTTACACTGAATTTCACATTGTTATTTAAACATTCCAATCGGCTTTAAAAGCAGATTTCAAGTGTGAGATGTTCTCGATTTCTCTATTGGGTTGGGGTATGTAGGGAATTCCAGAGTTTGGGGCCATCACATTGAAAAGAGCGATCACCAAAAGATTTTAACTTACTTTTTGGTATAGATAATAAATTGGTGTCACGTGATGACCGACGGCTTCTGGTTCCAGGCTTAAGGTTTATACGTTCAGAAAGATAAAGAGGGCGGGGCTAAATTGTTGAGGAATTTGAAAACTAATAAAGTGATTTTGTAGTCTATTCTATAGCGGACAGGAACCCAGTGCAAATTGTGACCCTACGCCTCGAAGCGGTATTAAGTCGGGATTTGGAAAACGAAGAAAATCGGTTTTAAAGTGGGAATGGTCAAAATAATCAAATTTCAGTTTTTGGTTGTTTCAGAAACTACAATCATTTTTCTACATAGTAACGTAATAATTCAACATAGATATTGAGGATAAGTTATATAAATTTAATGTTTAAAAAGGCAACTATCAATAACACATTCAAAAAGAGAGTTGACTTTCTCTCAGAGAACAATCATTTCCAAGACTCAGTAATACTAATTATTTTCCTTCACCAATACCATGTAAGATACCACAACAAAGGGCATGTCTTTATCTATCTCAGAGAAAGCATGACTGTTTCCACAATTTCATGGTTCAACCAATAATGAACTTTAAAAACTGTAAACAAGTCTAGGGTTTTCCTTGACAACTTTACAAATGAATGATTCTGATTTGTCAACGC
>NC_088367.1:2095222-2100222 GCF_034508935.2 Berghia stephanieae | reverse complement strand
CAAACACACACACAGTAAATACACAAACATACATACATACACACATACACAAACACACACACACAGTAAACACACAAACATACATACATACACACATACACAAACACACACACACACATACATACACACATACACAAACACAAACACACACAGTAAACACACAAACATACATACATACACACATACACAAACACACACACACACAGTAAACACACAAACATACATACATACACACATACACACACACAGTAAACACACAAACATACATACATACACACATAAACAAACACACACACACAGTACACACACATACACACACATACACACACACACAGTAAACACACAAACATACATACATACACACAAACACACACACACACAGTAAACACACAAACATACATACATACATACACACATACACAAACACACACACACAGTAAACACACATACACACACACACATGATCGTCCTTTATCAGTCCGTTCCGCTGATTCATAACAACAACAACAACATAACCATGTGACCACTTCAAAAGGGCCAGGACATAGCCACCTTCAACGTATGCCCGTTACCCGAAACAGTCGGCCCCATAAATCCCGTACAATGTCCACACATTTTAAAACAAGTTGTAGACATATAATTAAAAAAATAAATAAAACAAAATAAATTCCCTTTATTCATCCCACAGGGGAAATTTGTCTCTAGGGTCTATTCCAGGGAAAGACTGGAATGACCCAGGCGTTAGCCGCAGTGCAGCGCCGCAAATTGAGCTAGGGCGAGGTGACTTGCTCAAGGCCACACATCGCAGCGGCGGGTGATCGAACTCGGTACCTTTCGGGTACAAAGCAAAGACCGTACCACTGAGCCACGCTGTAGAAGGAACGAAATTTACGTCACTCAGCTCTCTCTCTCAGCACTCTCTCTCTCTCTCTCTCTCTCTCTCTCTCTCTCTCTCTCTTCCACACACATTTATATATAGATAGTATGCGCTTGGGTAAGAAGCTCACAACATTGCCATCCGGAAGTATAACGGACCAACACACAAAACTGTGTGTATCCGTGAACGTTTATAGATAGAATGCGCTTGGCCAAGGAGTTCACAACATTGCCATCCGGAAGTATAACGGACCAACACACAAACTCTGTGTAACCATGAACGTTTATAGTCTGGTTAATACAGTTTAGTGAGAACAACTCACAAACGCGGATGGCAAAAACAATAACAAAGGCCTGAGTGACGTCATCTTCGAACTATCTATATTCGGGTAAATACAGTTTAGTGAGCATTACTCATATACGCGGATGGCAAAAAAACAAAAAAAAAAAAAAACAAAAAAAAAAAAAAACAATAACAAAGACCTGAGTGACGTCAACTTCGAGCTATCTATACTGTACTCACAAACGGTGGGGCTGACTGAATTGTCTGCTTGGCATGTGATACGAGTTGCTATGGCCCGTGACCAATTTTTCAACCTCGTCCTTCTTATCGTCCTGAGGACGGTTCAATCAATTTGCATACATTAAGTTCACCTCTGTTGTGACACAATGTAAATCATCAGTCTTGTATCGCCTCTTCCTGCCTGGGATGAGACACGAGGGGAGCGGTTTTGATAAAAGCTATAGAAGGAACGAACTTGACGCCACTCAGGTCTTCGTTATTGTTTTTAGTTTAGTCAGGCCATTTTGGTGATAAGTTGTCTCTACATTATTATATTATCAACCAGACGAAAAAAAGTTCAAGGTTGCACATAGTTCTGTGTATAGATAGAATGGAAATCATGTCTTTGTTATTGCTTTTTGCCATCCACGTTTATGAGTAATGCTCACTGAACTGTATAAACGACACTCTAAAAGTTCATGGATACACACAGTTTTGTGTGTTGGTCCGTTATACTTCCGGATGGCAATGTTATGAGCTTCTTAGCCAAGCGCATACTATCTATATCATCAGTCTTGTATCGCCTATTCCTGGCTGGGATGAACGACGAGGGGAGTGGTTTGGATAAGGGCTATTGAAGGAACGAACTTGACGCCACTCAGGTCTTTGTTATTGTTTTTAGTTTAGTCAGGCCATTTTGGTGATAAGTTGTCTCTAGTAAATTATATCAACCTGACAAAAAAAGTTCAAGGTTGCACATATTTCAGGATGGTAATGTTGTGAGCTTCTTAGCTAACCGCACACTATCAAATAGATAGAAGGAAAATGATGTCACTCAGGTCTTTGTTATTGCTTTTTGCCATACACGTTTATGAGTAATTCTCACTAACCTGTATTAACCAGATTATAGATAGAATGAAGTTGACGTCACTCAGGTCTTTGTTATTGTTTTTTGACACCCGCGTTTATGAGTAATTCTCACTAAACTGTATTAACCAGACTATAAACGTTTGAGGTGACACATGGTTTTGTGTGTTGGTCCGTTGTACTCCGGATGGCAATGTTGTGAGCTTCTAAGCCAACCGCATACTATATATAAACGTTCAAATTTGCACGAAGGTTTGTGTGTTGGTCCGTTATACTTCCGCATGGCAATGTTGTAAGCTTTTTAACCAAGCGCATACTATCTGTATCCGGCTGGCAGATGTTGTGAGTATTTTACCTAAGCGCATATAATAAATTACTTACGTTTGTTGACATTTGGTATTTTTGGAGGGACAAAAAATTGGGGGAGGGGGTATTCCTGTGTTTTTGGGGGGTTTTATATTTTTTTCGCTTTTTTAAAATTTGATTTTTTTTTTTTTGTTTTTCGGGCGTCGTTTAGTTTTGTTTTGTTGAGTTTTGTTATTGTTTTGAGGGGGAGATTGTTTTTTGTTTTTTGTTTTTTTTTTGTTTTCATGTTCTTTTGTTGTTGTTATTGTTGTTAATGTTTTTTTTTCTTTTTCTATTTTTTTTGTTTTTTTTTTTTGTTTTATGATATTCGTTTGTTGTTGGGTTTTTTTTCTTCTTCATTTTGTTTGTTTTTTTTGTTTTTTTTTTTTTCTCTTCTTGGGGAAAGGGGGCGGGGTAAAGTTTTGTTTTGTTTTGGAATGAATTAAAATAATTAAAAAAAAAAAATAAAACACAATTCCCTTTATTCATCCCCAAGGGGTATTTTTTCTTTACGGTCTATTCCATGGAAAGACTGGAATAACCCAGGCGTCAGCCGCAATGCAGCGCCGCTAAGTGAGCTAGGGCGAGGTGACTTGCTCGAGGCCACACAACGAGGCGGAGAGTCGAACTCGGTACCTTTTGGGTACGAAGCAAAGAGCTTACAGCTGAGCCACACTGCCCCATGGATATAGATATATATATATATATATATATATATATATATATATATATATATATATATATATATATATATATATATATATATATATACACAGAGAGAGAGAGAGAGAGAGAGAGAGAGAGAGAGAGAGAAAGAGAGAGAGAGAGGGAGGTGTGGATGTTTGTGCGTATGTGTGTTTTTATGTATCTATGTTGTTTGTGTCACGTGTGTCTGTGTGTGTGTGTGTGTGTGTGTTTATGCAAGAGAGCAATGTTCAATGTCGAATCTTTAATTAACTTATTAGATAGTCTATTTTCCCCTTTCACATAAATTCGATTTGGCAACTGTTTTTGATAAGGCGAGCAAGGAGTCAATTAATGATTGTTATCCCAGTGATTTGAATCGGGTCTACAAACACAAAGGAAGAGAGCGGAGTCATCGTTATGTTATAGATAGTATGCGCTTGGCTAAGAAGCTCATAACATTGCCATCCGGAAGTATAACGGACCAACACACAAAACTGTGTGTATCCATGAACAATTATAGCCGGGTTAATACAGTTCAGTGAGCATTACTCATAAACGCGGATGGCAAAAAACAATAACAAAGACCTGAGTGACGTCATCTTCGAACTATCTATAGCCTGATACTGAAATCCAAAAGGACTGGCAGTTTGACGTCATTATTTGGTTTTTGCACCGCCTAGTGAGTTGTCGTTAGTAGAGCTCATGGAAACAAGTGATTTCATTGGTTGAATTATTGAATACAACTCACGATTTGTTTTTGTTTTTTTTTTTTTGTTTTTTTTTTTTTTGTGGCAAAAGACTGGCATTTTGACGTCATTTTTTGGTCAGTATCAGGCCATAACTCTACGAAGGCCACGAAGAGAGTCACCATTATTACCTAAGGCTGTAAACTGAGGGCATTCATTTTCGTTTCAGGTCCGTTTTGCTTTAAGTTTGACCTGTCTTCTCAGTCGATCTCTCATTTTATCATAGCAAAGGGATGACCTATCGTCTTACATTCAGTCGCCGAACCGTACAGGAACCGAACGCAAACGTTTTGTCTCAGAATTAAAATAAGAAATAAGATAAGATTTTCTTTATTCATCCCCAAGGGAAAATTTGTCTTTAGGGTCTATCCTAAGGGAAGACTGGAAAAACCCATGCGTCAGCCGCAGTGCAGCCCGCAAAGTGAGCGAGCGCGAGGTGACTTGCTCAAGGCCACACAACGAGGCGGTAGGTCGAACTTGGTACCTTTTGGGTACGGAGCAAAGTCCGTACCGTTTTTTGCAACCCGCGTTTTTTAGTAATGCTCACTAATCTGTATCATCCAGACTATACACGATCATGGATACACACAGCTTTGTGTGTTGGCCAGTTATACTTCCGGGTGGCAATGTTGTGAACTTCTTAGCCAAACGCATACTATCTATAGAACTAACACAGAAAACTTTGTGTAAACTTAAATATTATCACATGATCGAGAAAATCGTGTGATAACTAGTCATCCGTTTGGCGATATAAAAACAATAACAACGACCCGAAAGAGGTCAATTTCAGTCACGTTATTGTCTATAAATAACCAACTATATTCGTCCGAGCACGTGTGAAGGTGTATCACAAATTTCATGTTTTGATTGGTCAAAAATCTATTGTTTAATACGCTTCAACAGCCGTGACTCACTTCCCCTCGTAATGACGCATGGTAACTTATTAACTGGCTCTAAACTATCGGAACAATGGTGGA
>NC_088367.1:2080222-2087722 GCF_034508935.2 Berghia stephanieae | reverse complement strand
TTTTACTATTTATACTTTACTACTATTATCTACTCTACTACCTACTCTACTCTCTACTACTACTTCTACTACTACTTACTACTCACTACTACTCTCTACCTACTCTTACTACTTTACTACCTACTACTACACTACTAATACTACTATACTACACTACTACTACGACTCTACACACACTACTCACTCACTACTTTACTACGCCTATACTACACTACTCACTACTACTTACTACTACTACTACTACATACTACTACACTACTACTACTACTACTACTACTACACTACTACTACACTACTACTACCTACTACTACTACTACTACTACTACTACTATACTACTACACTAACTACTACTACAATATTTTTACTCTACTACTAATTCGTCCTACGTGACTTCTTACATACACTGGCAACCTACTCTACCACCCTACTTACTACTACCACTATACGACTACATTATTCTTATATTATTGTTTTCCACTTAGTAGGTACAGGGTTTTACCGAACTCCATCTTTTTTCATACGACCTTCCTCACTCTTCTATTACTATACTCACACTTACTACTACTACTACACTACTACTACTACTACTACTACTACTACTACTACTACTACTACTACTACTACACTACTACTACCTACTACTACTACT
The DNA here is from genome assembly GCF_034508935.2 of Berghia stephanieae. Classification (NCBI taxonomy): domain Eukaryota; kingdom Metazoa; phylum Mollusca; class Gastropoda; order Nudibranchia; family Aeolidiidae; genus Berghia; species Berghia stephanieae. Next base: position 2,087,071 of record NC_088367.1, on the reverse strand, counting down.
ACTACACTACTACTACTACTACTACTACTACTACTATACTACTACATCTACTACTACTACTACTACTACTACTACTACTACTACTACTACTACTACTACTACTATACTACTACTACTACTTACTATACTACTAACTACTACTACTACACTACTATACTACTACTACTACTACATACTAACTACTACTACTACTACTACTACTACTACTACATACTACTACACTACACTACTACTACTACTACTACTACTACACTACTACTACTAACTACTTACACTACTACTACTACTAACTACACTACTACTACTACTACACTACACACTACTACTACTACTACTACTACTACTACTATACTACTACTACTACTACTACTACAACTACTACTACTACTACTACTACATACTCACTACTACTACTACTACATACTACACTACTACTATACTACTACTACTACTACTACTACTTACTAATACTACTACTACTACTACTACTACTACGACTACTACTACTACTACATACTACTACTACTAACTACTACACTACTACTACTACTACACTACTACTACTACTACTACACTACTACTACTACTACTACTACTACTATACTACTACTACTACTACTACTACTACTACATACTACACTACTACTACTACTAACTACTACTACTACTACTACTACTACTACTACTACTATATACTACTACTACTACTACTACTACTACTACTACACTCACTACTAACTACTACTACTATCTACTACTACTACAACTACTACATACTACTACACTACTACTACTAACTACTACTACTAACTACTACTACTACCTACACAACTACTATACTACTACAACTACTACAACTACTACTCTACACACACTACTTACTACTACTACCTATACTAACACTATAACTAACTCTACACTCACTACCTACACTACATACTACACACTACTACTACACATTACTATACCTACGACTACTACTACACTACTACTAACTAACAACTACTACAACTACTACTACACTACACACTCTACTAATACTATACCAACTACCACTCACTACAAAACTACTACTACACTAACTACTACTACTACTAACTACACAACACACACACCACTAATCCTTTACTACAACATCTACTACTACTACTACTACTTAACTCTTACAACTACACTACACACAAACTACTCTACTACATATACCTACCCTACTACACTACATAACAACTACACTACTACACTCTACTACTACAACAACTACTAAAACTACCTACTACACTCCTACTACACTACTAACAACACACCCTACTACACTACTACACACACTAACACTACCTACTACACTAAACACACCACTACACACTACTCAACTACTTACTACACAATATAAATAACAAAATTATACTACACTACTACACTAACTCCTACTACCACTACAACATATACCTCCATAACTACACTATCACTACTATACTAAAACTATAACACACTACCCCACTCTTACTACTACACTACACTACACACTACACTAACTACTACTACTAATTATACTACTTCCTTAACACTACAACTCCTACTATAATACACTATCTACTACACTACCACTATACACTTACTACTACTACTACTACTACTACTACTACTATACTACTACTACTCTATCTACTATACGACACTACTACTAACACTACAACACTCACCTCCCACTCTCCTCACTACTAACTACTACCACTCCCTACTACTACACCCACACTCTACTACCTACTACTACACCTACACTACTACTACTACTACTTAACCACACTCCACTACACACTACTACTCTACTATCGACTACTACTACTCTACTACTACTACTACTACTATTACACTACTACACATACTACAACTACTATACTACTACAACTACTACTACTATACTTAACACACTACTACTACTACTACTTACACACTACTACACTACTACTATATACTACTACTACTACACTACTACTACTACTACTACACTACACTACTACTACTACATTACACTACTACTACACAACTACCTATACACATCTAACTACTACTAACTACTATAATATACATACACTACTACTAACTACTACACTACGACACTACTACTACACTACTCTACTACTACTACTACTACACTACTACTACACTACTACTACTACTACTACTACTACGTACTACGATTACCTACTACTACTACTACTACTACTACTACGATTACTACTACTACTACTACTACTACTACTACTACTACTACTACTACTACTACTACTACTACTTTACAACACAACGACTATTATCTTATATATTTTATTTATTATGCCATATTTATGCATCCCCTTCCGAATGTTTATTATTCCTGACAAAATATATATTATTACAAATCATAACCAATGATCATTCAGCTAGTTATTCCATCAACACCATGATGGCTCTGCGATAGATTCCTGCTTCGCAAACAAAGGGATTTTTAATCGCGAATAAGGAAAGGTTTGTCTGATCCCCCCCCCTCCCCCCCCCCTTGTCCTTTCAACCCAGTTCCCCCCCCCCCCACGTCTTTTCCGCCCCCCCCCGTCCACTCACGCCCACCCCCCCCCCCCCCCCGCACTTTCCACCTAGCAGGGATTGGGTAGTTATCTGGGACTCTTAAATCTTGCGGAATTTACTTTGTACCAGACTAACGTCCTATCCAAGGAATAGCAAGCAATTACGACTACCACTTTTAACGCGATAGAAACCAGGATAACCTCCTTATAGATAGTATGCCTTGGCTAAGAAACTCATAACATTGCCATCCGGAAGCAGAACGGACCAACAGGTAAACCTCGGTGTAATCATGAACTTTTATAGTCTGGTTAATATAGTTTAGTGAGAATTACTCATAAACGTGGATGGCAAAAAACAATAACAAAGACCTGAGTGACGTCATCTTCGTTCTATCTATATCTCAAAAGGACTCCAATCTATAATAATAACACTCTACAGTCTACATTGTATTTTCTAACCTATACACTTGTCTACACTGTATAAATATTTCTATTCAACGTCAAGTATCTATCTATCTATCTATCTCTTTATCTATTCACCGAAACACAAAAAAGACTATTCAATATTGTTTTGTGTCTGTTTTTTTTTTTTTTACTTTGTTCTGTTTTTTGGGTTGCCGTTGGATCTTTGGAGTTTGTTTATTTTTTTCTGTGGGTTTTTTGGTGTTTTTTTTTTTTTTGGTGGTGGGGGGGGGGGGGCGTTGTTCAAGTTTTTTTCTTTTTTTTTTTAATGTTTGTTTGTTTTCTTTTGTTTTTGGTTTGTTTTGTTTTGTTTTTGTTTTTTTTTTTTTTTTTTTTGGGGGGGGGGGGGGGTGGTTTGTTTGGGGTTTATTGTTGTTTTTTTATTTTTTTTTTTTTGTTTTTTTGTTTTTGTAATTTTTTTTGGCGGGGGTGGGGGGTTGTTTGTTCTTGTTAATTCTGTTCCTGTTATTAGTAGGTTGGGTTTTTTTTTTATGGGGGTATGGGGGTTGTCTTTTTTTTTTTGGGGGGGGGGGGGGGGGATTTTTTTTTTTTGGTGGGTTTGAATTTTTTTTTTGCGAGGAAAGGGGGGGGGGGGGGGGGGGGTTTGGTGGAGAGGGGGCACAAAATTCCGAATATGATTTGTCCGAGTGTGGCCGTATTTTATTTTTTTAAAGTCGCTTTGATGTCTTTGATCACCTGGCCGTGTTAAATTCTCTATTGTGTGTAGGAGTGGAATGGAATATTTTCATGACTTACGTTTGGGGGGGAAAAATATAATATACTTAAGTGATTTATTATTAATGTTCTTGGTTTATTTGAGTATGTGTGTGTGTCTGGGGGGGTGTAAGTATATGTGTGTATCTTTTGTATATGTGTGGGTGTAGGTAAGTATATTATTTTTAATTTATAATCAGAAGTCATTTACACAAGGCATGTATTCAGTATCCGGAAGAGTGGTTTTAGCTTCCAATGAGATTGGAACCAGTTTTTGTTTTTGTTGTTTTTTGTACATCACACTTTTCTTCCTTTTTACGTGATTATAATAGCTCACTTAATTATCTCTAGCATAATTTTTAAGGTTAGACATAGTTTCGTGTGATTATTTGGTGGGGCAGAGCTGGTGGGGCATTTTACTTAAACACATGTTACGTGTTTGGTATTTCGTTCTGTTATATTCATTTCTGTTCTTTAACTTGATTCATTGCGCACCAAAGCTACGCATTTCCCCGGAAAATTACCAAGGGAAAGGAAAAACAATAAAATGATGATGGACGTTTTTTATCGACGGTGTGTTGTGTCCATTCTGATGGTCAGTGACAATAATATAGTGGCCACTGACCGCTGGTCACGTCGGTCAGTAGGGAGGAGGAGGAGGAGGAGGAGGAGAAGAAGAAAGAAGAAGAAGAAGAAGAAGAAGAAGAAGAAGAAAAGAAGAAGAAGAAGAAAAGAAGAAGAAGAAAGAAGAAGAAGAAGAAGAAGAAGGGAAGAAGAAGAAGGAAGAGAAGGAGGAAAGAAGAAGAAGAAGAAGAAGAAGAGAAGAAGAAGAAGAAGAAGAAGAAAGAAGAAGAAGGAAGAAGAAGAAGAAGAAGAAGAAGTGTTTTTTTTTAATATGTCTAATCTTGTCAGGTGCACCAGGAACCACCGAACAGTGTCCGATGAGGATGTGACGTTGTGATGAGATCTACGACTGCACCCATTGGTCAGTGAAACATACACACCCTTACTAACTTACTTTGTGACGCCCGATGACCGACGGTGTGCAGTTAGAAAGCAATGTGCGACTATAGTCTGGGTATTGTTGTGCGACAATCGCCTTCGGCCGGAAAGTCAAGGGGTTTGAGTCCTGCTCTAAGCAGCTTATAGTTGATTTATTGGATAAAGGTTTTCGGTCACATTATCTCAACGTACTCACGTGTAAAATGAATACACGTGTCGTTAACAGCGTTGTCTTATCGGGGGAAATTATAGAAATATCTTTCAGCATCTAAAACTACCGATGTGGAAGTTATGTGGTAGTGCAGCTATGCGGTTTTGTGCTATGACACTCGCTTTCGGATCGGAAAGGTCCTGGGCTCGAGTCTCGTCGGGCATAAAATGAATCCCTGTAAAAGGTCTTGACTCACATTCTCTCATCGTACTCGGGTGTAAAATGAGTACGACCAAAAAATGAGAAAAGACAAGTCTTTGGCCACAAAAGAAAACAAATCGTGAGTTGTATTCAATAGTTCAACCAATGAAATCACTTGTTTCCATGAGCTGCAGCTCTTCTCACGACAACTCACTAGACGGTGCAAAAACTAAAAAAAATGACGTCAAACAAAAAGACCTTGATGGTTCTTGTGTCAGGCTATATAGATAGAATGCGCTTGGCCAAGGAGTTCACAACATTGCCATCCGGAAGTATAACGGACCAACACACAAACTCTGTGTTACCATGAACTTTTATAGTCTGGTTAATACAGTTTAGTGAGAACAACTCACAAACGCGGATGGCAAAAACAATAACAAAGGCCTGAGTGACGTCATCTGCATACTATCTATATGTTAACGGTGGCTGTGATTGGACGGAACATACGATGTGGAATTCGGGTAAAGACGTCTTTCTGTCCTTCAGAGCCATTAGGCTCATGGAGCCGGAGTTTATCCGGTCTCTATAGCGTGAAATGAACAATAGCAATTGCTTGCTATCCTTGGATAGGACAATAATCTATCGCAAAGTATTTTCCGACAGATCTATCAGACCTAGCTACCTAATCAATCACTGCTGGGTGAACATAACAGGAGGGTCAGAAAAATAATTTAGACTGCACCCGGGTTCGATCCCTGTCCTTTTCCTTGTAAAACGAGTGCTCTCCCAATTGAATGACGGGTTCACCAAGTAAAGTCGTATTCTCCTTGAAAGATTTAACCCTCTCCATACCAGCCATTTGCAAAATTTTCCCAAAACTCCACACCCACCAACACAAAATAGACATCTCTTACTCAAACAGAAAAGTAACAAGCACATTCTATACATAATAATGTTCGACAATTGAGCTCTATTACAGAATGTCAAAAGTTTATATAGATAGTATGCGCTTGGCGAAGAAGCTCATAACATTGCCATCCGGAAGTATAACGGACCAACACACAAAACTGTGTGTATCCATGATAGATAGATAGGTAGATAGATAGAGATAGATATATAGTTAAATTATAAACATATTCCCTTATTTCTAAACACACGCACAACACACACACACACACACAATACACAACACACACATACACACATACATACACACATACAAACATACACACACAAACGCACAACCAGAGCACAATAAATACACTTATACACAACAAAAAGAGGCACAATGGTATAACGTACGCACTCATAACCTCATAAAAGACAGGATCATAAAATCGCCCAAACTAGGATCCCAAGACCTCCTGTAGAGAAGGTCTGCATCCTCCCCGGCGCTTCCCCAACGTTAATACGCTGGGCCTACCTTTAAATAGCCAGAATGATGGTGAACAGGTTAGACTATTTATAGTATTATTATTATGTATTTATTTAATATTATTTAATATTATTCGTTTAATATTATTTGATTGTGACTTACCATCTCAACACGGTATTACGTCGGGATGGCCAAGATGCCAAAATGTGATTTTTGATGTAACATGATCAGAAAATTGTACCAGGAATTGTGCGGCTTTGTGGTCTTGTGGTATAGACACTCGCTTTTGGAATTCGGGAGCTCCTGAGTTCGAGCACGCTCAGCACATAGTTGAGTCATTGGAAAAGACCCGTTTCTCATATTCTCTCACCGCTCTGTTAAAA
>NC_088367.1:2062857-2072857 GCF_034508935.2 Berghia stephanieae | reverse complement strand
CACACACACACACACACACACACACACACGAAACTATATTGTAGAAGTTGATCGTAATTATACTAGAAATGTTTTACACACACACACACACACACACACACACACACACACGAAACTATATTGTAGAAGTTGATCGTAATTATACTAGAAATGTTTTATACACACACACACAATCGTGTTTGATACAAATATGGTACGAAAAGTGCTCGACATGTAGCAATGGAGCGAACTATCATTTTAATATTTACCACTTCAACAAACAACAACACACAACAAACCAAACTCATGTAACACACAGTCCTGACGATGGCTGATTAGGCCTGAAACATCGATGTAGACTGACTCAAACATTGTGGTAAATATTAAAATTATATATATATATATATATATATATATATATATATATATATATATATATATATATATATATATATATATGTGTGTGTGTGTGTGTGTGTGTGTGTGGGTGGGTGTGTGTGTATGTGTGTGTATAAAATATAAATGGAGTCACTCACTTATTTATGGCCGAAACACATGTTTCTGTGAACTCCTCGCCGGGAAAAAGAAATATTCACGGGCAAACAACAAAATGAAATTAGCGATACAATAACAAAGTGAAAATGGAATGAATGAGTGAATAGAAAATGGATGGATTATGAATGAAGGAATGAATAAATAAATGATAGAGAAAATAAATGAATGAATGAAAGCATAAATGAATAAATGAGTAATTGAACGAATAAAGGAATGCATGAATAAATGAGTGAATGAATAATGAAATGTATAAAATTGAATGATTGAGTGAATGGCTAATCAATTTAATTGAATAAACAGAATAAAAAAGGCAACTCTGTAAAGAGTGAGTACATCTAAAACACAATCAAGTGGGACAATTTTTAAAACAATCACAATTTAAACTTTGAGTTTGATCGAAAGAGATGTATGTAACGAAATAAATTCAATTTTTTAAGTGTCCCCTCCAAATTGTCATGGTCTGATGTGCGCCCAAGAGCTAACTTGACAAAATTTATTATAAAATAAAGATGTGATAAATATGGCCCCCGGAATTTACTAGTTTAGTTTTTTAAAAAGGAACAAGTGACGAATTTTTAAAAATGATATGAGTCATCTTATAAATGAATGATGATCACACTTACAAATGAGAATAGGGAATGAAATTAGCGGAAGAGTAGCGTCCCTTAATTGGACGTCACCCATAGTCTGTGACGTCACCGGCGGAAAAGTTATTAGAGAGAGAACGTCATGTTGGTTGTGCGCATGCGTCTCTCGTCCTCGCTTCCAGTGAAAGCGGCTTGAGACACTTCAAAACCAAATTGACGTTCTCTCTGTAAGGTGACGTCCAATCAAGGGACGCTACTCTTCCGCTAATCTCATTCCTATTACTTACCTTATGCTATCTTGATGAGATGATGATAATATTAGATATTCCGTGCGTACCCGTGGGGTTCCACTTCCAATCTGAGAGTACTTACATATCTTTTTAGACGATCCGGGCTTGTCAAGCGCTTACAGTCTGGTGTCCCGGAATTACTGCCCTATATAACGTATTCAGCATTATTATTATTATTATTATTATTATTATTATTATTATTATTATTATTATTATTATTATTATTATTATATTATTATTATTATTATTATTATATTATTATTATTATTATTATTATTATTATTATTATTATTATTATTATTATTTTTATTATTATTATTATTATTATTATTATTATTATTATTATATTATCATTATTGTCATTATTATTGTTATCATTATTATTATTATTATTATTATTATTATTATTATTATTATTATTATTATTATTATTATTATTATTATTATTATTATATATTATTATTATTATTATTATTATTATTATTATTATTATATTATTATTATTATTATTATTATTATTATTATTATTATTATTATTATTATTATTATTATTATTATTATTATTATTATTATTATTTTATTTTTTCTTCTTTTTTCTTTCTTCTTCTTCTTCTTTTCTTCCTTCTTCTTCTTTTTCTTCTTTTATTATTATTATTATTATTATTATTATTATTATTATTATTATTATTATTATTATTATTATTATTATTATTATTATTATTATTATTAATTCTTGAAAGTAGTCGAACTGGCTGAAGAAACCAAGGAAGATCCGGCGTCTTGATGGCGGAAATCAAAAATATTGAAGTGCTCCACAAAGTCCGAGTATAAAATATAGATCTCTAAAATATAGATATCACGAGGAGTGGAATAGTGTGGCCGTCAGGGGTAAGATTTTGAGAAAAAGTGGGTAATGAAGATACTCAATCAGTTTTATCATAAGTGTCTAGCGACAAAAACGTTGAAAGAAAAGTATTCACTAATTTGAAATGAATTCAAAGAGAAAGATGTTAAATTACTAAAGTAAAATTTTAGAATAATAAAGGTGAATCACTATTATGTGACAGCTTTATCTTAATTTTTATTTTACACTGTATGCCCCTTTGTTCTGTATTTTTATGTTATTATTTATTTGATCATTTATTTATCTATCCTATTATCTCTGTTAATTTATACTGCTGTATGTCGCAATTTGAAGAAATGGGTTGGTTACAATTGGTTACAATGATAGCTGGTCGTGTGAATTTCCAAACCTGAGGCTGCTTGGAACATAAATACCAATGGTGAAAATGGATGGTGAGGCTATCATTGTAGCTCAACGTTCATTTTCACCATTGATACTCACATCTTTCATATTTTATGACAGTCGTTCTATAGATCCACAAGACATGTTATTCAGGAGTTTTCCCCCTTTTCTGACGAGTTAGAAACATTGAAAATTAATACCTTCCTTTATTGTAGAACAAAAGTATAAAACAAAACAAAAAAGCAACATTAAAAATTGAAAACAAAACAAAACAAAAAACAAATCAACAAACAACAAACAGAAAAAACGGAAAATTCCATAAAAGAAGCATGCAGAAAAGAACGAAAAGAAATACCCCAGTCTAAAAATTAAAAAAAAAAACGTAACTCAAAAAAAAAAAAAAACAAACAACAGAAAACATTGACAATAGATAGAAAATAATTAAAAAGAAACTTACAGAAACCAAGGAACCCCCCACCTCCAGCGTCCAAAAATAAAATAAATCAAGAAACAACAAACAAACAAGCAATACAAGATAAGGGCGAACGAGACAAGCTTTTGAAGCTTAGTACACTATCCACTCAACTAACACAATGGGGTTCCATTCTAACATCAATAGCTTTTGAAGCTTAGTACAAAATCCACTCAACTAACACAATGGGGTTCCATTCTAACATCAATAGCTTTTGAAGCTTAGTACACTATCCACTCAACTAACACAATGGGGTTCGATTCCAACATCAACATATTTTCAAGCTTAGTACACTATCCACTCAACTAACACAATGGGGTTCCATTCCAACAGCAACATATTTTCAAGCTTAGTACACTATCCACTCAACTAACACAATGGGGTTCCATTCTAACATCAATAGCTTTTGAAGCTTAGTACACTATCCACTCAACTAACACAATGGTGTTCGATTCCAACATCAACATATTTTCAAGCTTAGTACACTATCCACTCAACTAACACAATGGGGTTCCATTCCAACAGCAACATATTTTCAAGCTTAGTACACTATCCACTCAACTAACACAATGAGGTTCCATTCTAACATCAATAGCTTTTCAAGCTTAGTACACTATCCACTCAACTAACACAATGAGGTTCCATTCTAACATCAATAGCTTTTCAAGCTTAGTACACTATCCACTCAACTAACACAATGGGGTTCCATTCTAACATCAATAGCTTTTCAAGCTTAGTACACTATCCACTCAACTAACACAATGGGGTTCCATTCTAATATCAATAGCTTTTCAAGCTTAGTACAATATCCACTCAACTAACACAATGGGGTTCCATTCTAACATCAATAGCTTTTCAAGCTTAGTACACTATCCACTCAACTAACACAATGGGGTTCCATTCTAACATCAATAGCTTTTCAAGCTTAGTACACTATCCACTCAACTAACACAATGGGGTTCCATTCTAACATCAATAGCTTTTCAAGCTTAGTACAATATCCACTCAACTAACACAATGGGGTTCCATTCTAACATCAATAGCTTTTCAAGCTTAGTACAATATCCACTCAACTAACACAATGGGGTTCAATTCTAACATCAATAGCTTTTCAAGCTTAGTACACTATCCACTCAACTAACACAATGGGGTTCCATTCTAACATCAATAGCTTTTCAAGCTTAGTACACTATCCACTCAACTAACACAATGGGGTTCCATTCTAACATCAATAGCTTTTAAAGCTTAGTACACTATCCACTCAACTAACACAATGGGGTTCCATTCTAACATCAATAGCTTTTCAAGCTTAGTACACTATCCACTCAACTAACACAATGGGGTTCCATTCCAACATCAACAGCTTTTCAAGCTTAGTACACTATCCACTCAACTAACACAATGGGGTTCCATTCTAACATCAATAGCTTTTCAAGCTTAGTACAATATCCAGTCAACTAACACAATGGGGTTCCATTCTAACATCAACAACTGACATGTAGGACCACACATGGCGTTTTTAATCAATTAACTACCTGTAATGTTTGTCGCTAAATCAGTACTATAGTATTCAGTATAAAATCTGATCCACTCCAAAAAGGAGACCCGTCAATGTCTCACACATGTTTTAAGTCGTTATATAGATATAATAAAGAATAAAATATATAGAAAAGAAATTAAAAGGGTTTTGTCATATTGCCCCTCTGGTTAAAATGGTCTTTGAGTTGTTGTTGCCTTATCTTTGTCCTAGATGCCGGTGGTATGGATAGACGTCCTTCCCAGTGTTGCCCTCGCTCATTGTATGGCGGGGCAGCACAATTATGGGTAGACGTCCATCCCAGTATCGCCCTCGCTCAGTGGCTGACGGGACAGCACAAACAAACTAGTGGTATGGGTAGACGGCCTTCCCAGCATTGCCCTCGCTCATTGTATGACGGGGCAGCACAAACCAGCCGGTGGTATGGGTAGACGTCCTTACCAGTATTGCCCTCGCTCATTGTGTGACGGGGCAGCACAAACCAGTTGGTGTTATGGGTAGACGTCCTTACCAGTATTGCCCTCGCTCATTGTGTGACGGGGCAGCACAAACCAGTTGGTGTTATGGGTAGACGTCCTTCCCAGTATCGCCCTCGCTCATTGTATGAGGTCACAGCACAAACCAGTCGGTGTTATGGGTAGACGTCCTTCCCAGTCCCAGTATCGCCCTCGCTCATTGTATGACGGGACAGACAAACCAGCTGGTGGTATGGGTAGACGTCTTTACCAGTATTGCCCTCGCTCAGTGGCTGACGGGACAGCACAAACCAGCTGGTGTTAAGGGTAGACGTCCTTCCCAGTATCGCCCTCGCTCATTGTATGAGGGGACAGCACAAACCAGTCGGTGGTATGGGTAGACGTCCTTCCCAGTATCGCCCTCGCTCAGTGGCTGACGGGACAGCACAAACCAGCTGTTGTTAATGGTAGACGTCCTTTCCAGTATCGCCCTCGCTCATTGTATGACGGGACAGCACACAAACCAGCTGGTGGTATGGGTAGACGTTATTTTCAGTATTGCACTCGCTCATTGTACGACGGGGCAGCACAAACCAGCTGGTTGTGTGGGTAGACGTCAATTTCAGTATTGCCCTCGCTCATTGTACGACGGGGCAGCACAAACCAGCTGGTGGTATGGGTAGACGTCATTTTCAGTATTGCCCTCGCTCATTGTACGACGGGGCAGCACAAACCTGCTGGTTGTGTGGGTAGACCAGTGATCATAATATAATTCAACAATAGACCGTCATTGACTTAATACCAGAGGTCTCGAACAACGTGTAAGATGTCAGTAGAGATTTATCAAGAGCCTTTAAGGGTGTATAACTGCCTTTAAGAATTGGACACATGTGGACAAGTTAACTCAAGGCCGTAACATCTTGTTAAAGTGAAGAAACCCGTTCCAGTCCTATGTGTATTTATATAATATTTTAATATCATGCATTTTTATCAGCGGCGTCTAGCCGATGATGGGTGAGATGACCTATATAAGAGCTAATTATTATTATTGTTATCATGATTATTATAATTATTAATCAATTTTCGGCCCCCCATTTTTAGAACTCTCTCCCATCACACGTGAGGTGCTCGGATTCGTTGACAACGTTCAAATCTCGCTTAAAGTTCTATCTATTTACGTCATAATGTAGCAATGACTATGAAAAATGTTTTTTTTCTCTTTTTGAGGAAAATGTTCGTCTAAAATCAAAGCCCTATCTCCACTGAGTAAAAATGTTTTTGAATTTTGAAAATCCATTCATAAATAAACAAGTTATGCAGTTTTAAAGGTGTCATTTATTTGGATGACCCGCAAAGAGGAAAAAAACGCGAAAATATGGGACGCTTTTTCGGCATTTTTTTTCGACCTTTGGTTGTATCTTGCGTAATAAGTGTGAAACTTGAAGAGCAAATTAGGATGGTATTTTTGTAAAATACGGGAAAAGTACTCGTCATATTCATATGAAATTTTACAACCAAAAAGAAGAAATGTTCATGTATTACTTTTTCAGCGACAAAACCTCCACGCCCGGTAGTTTTAGAAATATTTTACTCCAAAGAGTAAAAATCTATTTTTAACGGTTTTTTGGTAATTGCACGAGTTTTGTCGCTTGACATAATCTAAAATGACCTTTTTTCTAACTGTGTGCCAACTTTCAGTCATATTCATCTATAAACAGCGTCGTAATTAATTTTTTAAAATAGCATATACGAAACGGCTTCGTCCCATATTTTGACGCGAATTCGGGCACTTCGTAAGCGAAAAAGAGGCCCAAAGAATTGTGCGGGATAGTCATTGCTACATAATGTTGCAATACTATTATCATATTTTTTGGTTGTTAAATTGAATTCCTATCACGTTTCCTTCACACTTGTCTCAATGTAATATCTTTTGTTTTATATCACTGTAAAGCGCTAAGAGCCTGTGACACGGGGTAAAGCCCTATATAAATGCCCTTTATTATTATTATTATTATTATTATTATTATTATTATTATTATTATTATTATTATTATTATTATTATTATTATTATTATTATTATTAACGCCGTCATAATTGTTAACTTCAGTATTATCATATCAGTGTATCAATATTATTATAGTAGCCGAGACCATTCATCTTAAGACTGCTAACACGAGTTGTCGGTTCTGTATGCATAAATGAATAATTTGTATGTCTGTATGTGTTTCTTCTTGTCGTAGTCACAAGCTACATGCTAGCAATTCAAGGCTTAGAGACGGATTGGACATGGTAAAGAAATCACGCAGTGAAAGAAAAGCACATTTTAAAACCATTATCCATAAATACCCATTTTTTGAATCTGATAAACTGTGCGGCATTGTGCTCTTGTGGTATCCCACTCGCTTTCGGATTGGAAGGTCCTGGGTTAGAGCCTCGCGCTCGGCGCAGAGTTGAGTCTTTGAAAGAGGCTCTTTACTCACATTCTCTCACTGTACTCAGGTGTAAAATGAGTACCTGGCCATTCACAGGAATAAATATATGAATGAATAAGTATATCAATGATTAGATAAATGCGTGAATAGACGAATGAATGGACGAATGAAGAAATGAATGAATTAATAATCAAATGAATGAAATGAATGAAATAAGGAATAATGAATGATATTGAATAATTGAGTGAATGGCAAATAAATTTAAATGAATAATTAGAAGGGAAAAAAAGTCAAATCTGTAAGGCCTGTTTGTGACTAAATAAATTCAATTCTTTATGTTCGATAAAAAGCGGCGAGTTGAAAAGATAGAAAGAAAAGTATTCACTAATATGAAATACATTCAAAGAGAAGGCTATTAAAGGAGTGATAATCTTCTCTTAGAAAGTAAAGTTTTCTAAGCCTGGAGTGAGATTAAGTCCGTTCTCATGTTTGTATTACTAAAGTAAAAAATAGAAAAATAAAGGTGAATCATTATTATGTGGCAGCTTTATCTTCATGTTTTATGTCAATATTTATTTGATTATTTATTTATTATTTATTTATTTAATTTTTCCTATTATATGTGTTAATTTATGTTGTTGTATGTCACAATTTGAAGGCTTTGTAACCACAATATTTATTGCTCTCTAGACGATCTATACTTTTAACACACACACACACACTCACACACACACACTCACTCACACACACACACACACACAGTGTACACAATTATACTTTTTTTCTTTTGAATGAATCAAAGTATTATTATTAATACTGGCATTATTATAACAGAAAATAACAGTGATAGAAATGGGTTGGCGACAATTGGTTAAAATGATAGCTGGTCGTGTGAATTTTCAAACCTGAGGCTGCTTGAAACATAAATACCAATGGTGCAGATGGATAGTGAGATAGCTTTCTATTGTAGCTCAACGTTCATCTTCACCATTGATACTCACATCTTTCATATTTTATATCAGTGTTCTATAGATCCACAAGACAACTTATTCCAAAATTTTCCCCTTTTCTGGAGTATTAAAAACATTTTGATTAATTGTCTCCTTTGATATGAAGTAAATAAAATACAAAAACAAGACAGACAAAAAAGGAAACTAAACAATAACAACAAACGTAAAAAAAAAGAAATACTTTAAAAGAAACATGCAGAAAAGAACAAAAACATATACTCCCCCCCCCCCCCTCACCACCTTCAAACCAAAAAAAAAAAAAACAAAAAAAAAAACAAAACAAAACAACAAGAACAAAAAAATCAAACCAAAAAAACCATCATATTTTCAAGTCTAATTAAATACTATCTAGTCATAATATAGCAATGACTATCCCGCACAAATCTTGGGGCCTCTTTTTCGCTCACGAAGTGCCCAAATTCACGACAAAATATGGGACGAAGCCGTTTCGTACATGATATTTTTAAAAATTAATTACGACGCTGTTTATAATTGAATTTACCTGAAAGTTGGCGCACAGTTAGAAAAGAGGTCATTTTAGATTATATCAAGCGACAAAACTCGTACAATTACCAGAAGACCGTTAAAAATAGATTTTTACTCTTTGGAGTACAATATTTCTAAAACTACAAAGAGGAGAGATTTTGTCGCTCCTAAGGTTATATATGCACATTTCTTCTATTTAGATTTCAAATTTCATTCGATTATGATAAGTACTTTTCCCGTATTCTCACAAAACATCAACCCAATTTGCATTTCAATGAGTGAAAATATGGAGACGGCCATTTTGCTCCACCATCGCGCGACACGAAAATGACGTGAGCGAGGCAAGGCTGCCAGATGGCCAGACTTTAACATGACCAAATTCGACTTCAAAAGTGGCTAAATAGAAAATCATATGGCTTTCAATATTAAGACTGGCCCACTTAAAATAAACAGAATTTTAACAAACAGAAAATTGAATAGAGTAGGATAAATGTCACTGAGACAAACATAGATGAATAAAATGTAAAAAAAGAAATAAAATTATGTATTTGGCCTCACACGTGGCCATCTGGCAACCTTGTTCGCGACGACGGATGACACAAATCCTCGCGCGCTTTTTAAAAAATTAAGGTATTGTTTCATTGTTTATGTCATAGGGATAGTAGATTAACACACACACACACACACACACACACACACTCTCTCTCTCTCTCTCTCTCTCTCTCTCTCTCTCTCAAATAAATACTAGAACTAACATAAGCCATGGTCTCACGGGACTGATTGATAAAAATTCAGCAGGCATTTTTTGTGTCATTTGTATGGGTTGTAGACACAAGATTACACTTCGGAAAAGTTCCAAATGATCAATATTATATATATTTTAAAACAAATTTATAGTTGACCCTAGCCATACAGCTCTAAAACTATACAAGTTAGAACTCATCTGATGT
>NC_088367.1:2049719-2055259 GCF_034508935.2 Berghia stephanieae | reverse complement strand
TTTATCCTATTTGGACTCAAAAATACGATCATCATTGTCCACAAAAAAAACAACAAACTCAACCAAAGTCTGAGATTTTGGCTTAAATTCAATATTTAGATCTCAGTCTCCCGATTTAATACCTTTTTGGGGCAGGGATCACTTTGTGGTAATGGAGGGGAACTTTTCCAAAAGTTTTGTAAAAATATTGCGATTAAATTGGGAAAAAATAAATTTTTTTATGAATTTTTGTGTACAAGCAGTCTTGTTTTAGGATCTATTTCAATCACAGAAAAAATGAATGAAGGTGAGAAAAGAAGCGGGGGGAAACGAGTTCAAAAATGGGGGGCAGGCACGGGTGTAAGATAAAGACTGAACAAGAAGAGTTTTTTGTTTGTTTTTTTTTTTTTTTTTGGTTTTTTGTTTTTTTTTTTTATGTTTTGTTTGTTTATTTGTTTTGTTTTTTTTTTGCTTGTTGGTTTTTTTTTTTTTTTTTGTTTTTTTTTGGTTTTTTTTGGTTTTTTTTTTGGTTTTTGCGGGGTTTTTTTTTTTGGGGGGGGGGGGGGGGGGTTGTTTTTGGGGGGGGGGGGGGGGGGGGGTGTTTTTTAAAAAATGAATTGTACCCTTCAAAAACTTGCTTTTTTTTCTGCCAGATATTTTTTAGTTTCGTCGGGAAAGGATTATTGAGGGGGTTTTGTTTTGTTTTTTTTTGTTGTGTTTCTTTTGTTTTTTTTTTGGGGTTTTTTTTTTTGTTTTTTTTATCACCAAAACCCAAAAACACACAATGACACCGGGGACTTATGCGATGATTACTGTCATTATCCATCACTAACCAGTAACATCTCTAGATCGCTTTGTTTCTTTGGGGGGAAAAAAGTATTAAAATGGGGCTGTGAACGGTCCTTCAGTAATATCGGTCGATTAAAATGACCCAGTTCTGGGCCAAAAACCAAAAAACCTGGGACTTCGGTAAAGTTTTTTCTAAAAGGCGTAAATCCATAAAATATAAAACTATGAAAATAAAAGGGTTTTGCGTGTTGAAAAAACCAGAGCAATAAACTCTTATGTCAATATTTTCAAGAGATTTTTTGTTAAACCCCCTCCCTTTACCAACCTAAAAAATGTCAATTTTTTACGTCAACCCAAAATTTTTTATTCAAATTTCTCTTGTACATCAAAAATTTAAAGAAAAGAACGTGTGTTGTAGCGTTTTTTTCTAAGAAATCATTTATCGCAAGAATTTTTGCTATTGTGTTTGGTATAACAAATCTATTTTTGTGTAAGTTGGGTGTGAATTTTTGGGGGAAAAATCCTGAAATGGCTGGTAAGGAGAGATTTAAACCAGTCAATAACTAATGCCGTAGTGTGGAAAAACTCGTATTCAAAAATTTGGCCAGAAAATCGTCCTTCAAATACCGATCGATTTAAAATGACTTCATCTTGGCAAAAAAAAAAAATAAATAAAAAAAACAACTCTCAAACCTGGGACTTTAATGAAGACTTCGCGGAAGTCCCTTTTTTGGAGAGTTTTTACCAAGGTGAGGGTCATTTAAATCAATCGATATTGGAAGGACGGTTTTCTGGCCAAAATTTTAAAATATGAGTTGGTTTTTTTTTTTTTTCACATTGTGGCAGTTAACTGGGTGTGGTGGACGGTGATGTTTATAGAGATGGGTTCGAAGATGACGTCACTCAACCTTTGTTATTGTATTTTGCCATCCGCGTTTATGAGTGATTCTCACTACTAAACATCTATAGATTGTAGGGCGCTTGGCTAAAAGCTCATAACATTGCCATCGGAATATAACGGACCAACACACAAAACTAAGTGTATCCATGATTGTTTATAGTCTGGTTAAGACATTTGAGTGAGAATCACTCATAAACGCGGATGGCAAAATACATTAACAAAGGCCGTGTGACGTCATTCTTCAAAGCTATCTATAGCCCCAGACCTGTCTAGTCCATACTATGAAAAAGTCGTAGATATACGGATTTTTTGGCTCCAACTACAAAACCACTTTGGGCCTCTTTGACTCAATAAACCCTTTTTGAGAAGACAGTTTTAGTTCCTTATAACCTACATTATTAACGAAAGAGTGAAATTGGAAAGGTTTGTATGGGAACAAAACAGACATGGACGTTTCGGGCACAACCCTTCGTCAGCACAACAATCACAAATTAAACGTGGAAACAAATAAAATATAATGAAAAATAACTTGTATGTCTGTACTCAATGGTGGTTGCAACCTTTGTTGTGCTCTTTCGTTAGTATTTTACGATCACCGACTTCAGGCAGCCCTTACCGTTTTCTACTTTAAGTCCATTATTCAGGCTATGGACCATATTGGGATCGTGCAGAGGGCAAGCAAATGTTTTTTTCCAAGCTTTTTGGGGTCACTTTTTTTTTATTTTCCCCCTCGAAACTACGAAAATTTGAAATTTTCAAAAAGGGCAGCGATGACATAGACACACATTAACATCCCAAATAAAGATCTACACACATGAATATATCCCACGGTGCATTGGATTCAGGGAGATTGTGTTTTCCTTGCTGTTTTTTTTTTTTTTTTTGTTTGTTTGTTGTGTTCGTGTTAATTTTTTTTTGTTTGTATCTTTTTTTTTGTTTGTTTTTTGTTTTGTTTGTTTGTTGTTTTGTTTTGTTTTTAGTTATTTTTTTTGGGGGGGGGGGGGGTGAAAATATTTCTCACACTGCCTAAAGTCCCGTATTCTTTACACTTCAGTCGAGGTAAATGTGTGTGTGTGGGGTGTGTGTGTTGTGTGTGTGTGTGTATTACCAAGGAAAAGCGCCGGGGCCAACCAATAATATATTTCAGTCATTCATTATCAGCCTTATAATTATTATGTCAACATCGAGATATTTAATAAATGTCAGTCACAATCGTGATTCGTTGTGATGATTTAAAAGACAGGCGGTTTTGTGTGTGTTTTTATAATCAGATAGATGTGTAGATAGTAAGAATGGCCCGGGGGAGAGGAGAGAGAGGAATGAGAGAGAGAGAGGAGGAGGAGGAGGGGGGACGAGGAGGGAGGGAGGAGGAGGAGGAGGAGAAAGAGGAGGAGGAGCGAGAGAGGAGATAGAGAGGGGGGAGAGAGAGAGGGGAGAGAGGAGGGGGAGAGGGGGGGAGAGAGAGAGAGAGAGAGAGAGAGAGAGAGAAGGGGGAGAGAGAGGGGAGTGAGAAAGAGAGAGAGGGGGAGAGAGGGGAGAGAGAGAGGGAGAGAGGGGAGGGGGGGAGAGAGAGAGAGGAGAGGGAGAGAGAGAGGGGAGAGAGGGAGAGAGAGAGAGGGAGAGAAAAGAGAGGGAGAGAGGGAGAGGGAGAGAGAGAGGGAGAGAGGAGGGAGAGAGAGAGAGAGAAGGAGGGAGCGAACAAAAGGTTTGAGGATTCAAGAAGGAACGAAAATGACGTCACTCAGCTTCACTTTTTGCTATATTGTTTTTTAGCAAGCCATTTGAATGATTAGTTCTACTAAATCATATCACCCAGACTCTCTCATATCACTCAGACTATATAAACGTTCAATGTTACACATAGCTTTGTGCTTGGTATGCTATATCCGGCTGGCGGATGTTGGAGTATTTTTCTAACCCCATAGCACAATAAATTTTATCCTTGTGACTTTGTGAATTGTGTGTGTCATTTCATCTTTATCATTTGAAGAGTCTAGTGGGGGGGGGGGGGGGGGGAAGGGCACAGATGGCCACGAGTTGAAGTGTTTGCGACTGCTCACTAGAGTGGATTTAGTCCGGTCTAAATTTTCCGTACAGCCGAAAAAATTACAACCATTTAGCATTGAACAATGTTGATGAAGAAGATGATGATGATGTGATGATGATGGTGCAGATGAAGATAATTATGATGGTAACGATGATTATGATTGATAACAATGATGTGATAGATATGATATGTGATGATGTGATGAAGATGATTTATGATCATGATGATGATGATGATAATGATGAAGATGATGATTACGATGTGATGTTGCTGATGATGATAATGAAGATTTTGATGATTATGTGAAGAAGACGACGACGATGATGACGACGACGAGACGACGACGATGATTTATGATGATGATGATGATGATAACGATGATGATGATAATGATAGATGATGATTATAATGAAAAGACGATGCAGATGATGATGATGATACGATAATTTATGATGATGATGATGATGATGATGATGATGATGATAACGATAATGATGATGATGATGATGATTTATGATGATTGATGATGATGATGATGATGATGATGATTTTGCTATTATGACGATTATGGGCTGTGATGAGATGATGCTGAAGTGGGAAAAGGAAATATTTGAAGGAACAGTTTTCTGAGAAAAACAAATTAAAAAATGCGTTTGTTTTTTTTTTTTTTTGTTTTTTTTCAAGAGCAGGGAGAGTTGGTCGACACCACCCAACCGTGTAGGCCTGGCTCGTCCGTGAGTACATCCATCCTTACGTGAAATTCACCCCTCATCAAGTATGGCAATTTGAAATTATATTTACACACTCTTAACTTCTACTACTACAACTAACAGCACATCATCAAATTGGTTGAATTATTTTAGGAGATATAAATAACATGAAAAATGACGTATATTATTACACATCAACTCATATCCCTACTCTAATAATGAATTTTAGTATTTTCAATACTTTATATGATAACTACAGCCTATCTGTTTGATTAACAACAGGCACATAATATAATCACATAGTACTACTATAATAAATTGTGTGTTATTCACACTTATTAAAATATACAATTATCACAATCTGAAATCGTTTTCGAAGAGCAAAACCGTTTACAAACATACCATCCAATTTCAATTACACAGTTTACATCATATAACTTTTTTTTTTTTTAATTTACCGATAATTCCAGTAAAATAACTAGAAATCACTTACTATAATCAGAAAGGTTTTAAGTTTTATTCAGTTGTTGCGAGAGATAAAATAATATATCTAATGCTCCGAGAAATATTTTGGTTTGTGTTTAGTCATTAATCGTAAGCCTATCTATCGCTTCAACTCGACACAAGACACTAGACACAACGAAGTCACATTGGATGCATGCGTCACAGCCGAGTTTTTTTTTTCTTTTGGACTTGCTCTGTTGTGAAATGTATGATACCTTATCTGTGTTTCGCTTACACAAGAGCGACAGGCGAAGAAGAAGAAGGAGAGTGGAGAGAGAGTAGTTGTAGGCCTAGTATCTATTTCACGACAAGCGGTTCGTGTCGAAGTCGAAGTGAAAGCGTCTGCTTTTTGCTTATAGATAGATAGATCTAGATAGCAAAGAGTTTTCTCTCATCAACCAGTTATTCGGTTTAGTAGTTTTAGTTGTTCTGAGAACAACCATTCTATCAAGTCGTGTCTCTCTAAACTTCGACCTAAAACAGGGGTCAATTTAAGTGTGTGTGTGTGTGTGTGTTGTGTATGTGTGTCTCGTGCGTGTGTATGTGGTGTGTGTGCGTGTCTGTGTGTTTGATCATAAGAAGAAGAAACACCGTTAGCCTCTCATAGCTT
>NC_088367.1:2021863-2034363 GCF_034508935.2 Berghia stephanieae | reverse complement strand
CTCTACTACTATACTACTACTACTACTACTACTACTACTACTACTACTACTACACTACTACTACTATACTACTACTATAACTACTACGATATACTACTACTACTACTACTACTACTACTACTACATTACTACTATACGTACTACATTACTACTACTACTTACTACACTACTACTACTACTACTCTACTACTATACTACTACTACTACTACTACTACTACTCCCTAACATTTACAACACAACGACTATTATCTTATATATTTTATTTATTATGCCATATTTATGCATCCCCTTCCGAAGGTTTATTATTCCTGACAAAATATATATTATTACAAATCATAACCAATGATCATTCAGCTAGTTATTCCATCAACACCATGATGGCTCTGCGATAGATTCCTGCTTCGCAAACAAAGGGATTTTTAATCGCGAATAAGGAAAGGTTTGTCTGATCCCCCCCCCTCCCCCCCCCTTGTCCTTTCAACCCAGTTCCCCCCCCCGCCCCCCCCCCCCCCCCCCCCGTCCACTCACGCCCACCCCCCCCCCCCCCCGCACTTTCCACCTAGCAAGGATTGGGTAGTTATCTGGGACTCTTAAATCTTGCGGAATTTACTTTGTACCAGACTAACGTCCTATCCAAGGAATAGCAAGCAATTACGACTACCACTTTAACGCGATAGAAACCAGGATAACCTCCTTATAGATAGTATGCCCTTGGCTAAGAAACTCATAACATTGCCATCCGGAAGCAGAACGGACCAACAGGTAAACCTCGGTGTAATCATGAACTTTTATAGTCTGGTTAATATAGTTTAGTGAGAATTATTCATAAACGTGGATGGCAAAAAACAATAACAAAGACCTGAGTGACGTCATCTTCGTTCTATCTATATCTCAAAAGGACTCCAATCTATAATAATAACACTCTACAGTCTACATTGTATTTTCTAACCTATACACTTGTCTACACTGTATAAATATTTCTATTCAACGTCAAGTATCTATCTATCTATCTATCTCTTTATCTATTCACCGAAACACAAAAAAGACTATTCAATATTTCGGGGGGGGGGGGGGGGGGCATCTAATCCGTCCTCCAAACATAAAGAAGAACCAGTCCTTGGAGTCAACGTGACATTGCAGAACAATCCAGATTTATAATGGAATTTCCCAGGGCACAATAGACACCAATGTTTGGATATTTAATAAAGCAATGAGGAGGATCCGAAACCCACTCGTGCGAGACAGACAGTCTATAAGGCTTGACCAGATTTTTTTTATTGTAGTCCACAAGGCCCATGGAGCGTGAAACGGGTAATAAAGTTTCACAGTTTATTAATTCAATCTTAGGCTTTCGCCAGTATTTCATACAAATTGGTTGTTTTGTGTCTGTTTTTTTTTTACTTTGTTCTGTTTTGTTGTTGCCGTTGGATCTTTGGAGTTTGTTTATTTTTTTCTGTGGGTTTTTTGGTGTTTTTTTTTTTTTTTGGTGGGGGGGGGGGGGGCGTTGTTCAAGTTTTTTTCTTTTTTTTTAATGTTTGTTTTGTTTTCTTTTGTTTTTGTTTGTTTTGTTTTGTTTTTGTTTTTTTGTTTTTTTTTTTTTGGGGGGGGGGTGGTTTGTTTGGGGGTTTATTGTTGTTTTTTATTTGTTTTTTTTTTTGTTTTTTTGTTTTTGTAATTTTTTTTGGCGGGGGTGGGGGGTTGTTTGTTCTTGTTAATTCTGTTCCTGTTATTAGTAGGTTGGGTTTTTTTTATGGGGGTATGGGGGTTGTCTTTTTTTTTTTGGGGGGGGGGGGGGGATTTTTGTTTTTTTGGTGGGTTGAATTTTTTTTTTGCGAGGAAGTGGGGGGGGGGGGGGGGGGGGTTGGTGGAGAGGGGGCACAAAATTCCGAATATGTATTTGTCCGAGTGTGGCCGTATTTTATTTTTTTAAAGTCGCTTTGAATGTCTTTGATCACCTGGCCGTGTTAATTCTCTATTGTGTGTAGGAGTGGAATGGAATATTTTCATGACTTTACGTATGGGGGGAAATAATAATATACTTAAGTGATTTATTATTAATGTTCTTGGTTTATTTGAGTATGTGTGTGTGTCTGGGGGGTGTAAGTATATGTGTGTATCTGTGTATATGTGTGGGGTGTAGGTAAGTATATTATTATAATATAATCAGAAGATCATTTACACAAGGCATGTATTCAGTACTCCGGAAGAGTGGTTTTACGCTTCCAATGAGATTGGAACCAGTTTGTTGTTTTGTTGTTTTTTTGTACATCACACTTTTCTTCCTTTTTACGTGATTATAATAGCTCACTTAATTATCTCTAGCATAATTTTTAAGGTTAGACATAGTTTCGTGTGTTTAATTTGGTGAGCAGAGCTGGTGAGCATTTTACTTAAACACATGTTACGTGTTTGGTATTTCGTTCTGTTATATTCATTTCTGTTCATAACTTGATTCATTGCGCACCAAAGCTACGCATTTCCCACGGAAATTACCAACGAAGAAAACAATAAAATGATGATGGACGTTTTTATCGACGGTGTGTTGTGTCCATTCTGATGGTCAGTGACAATAATATAGTGGCCACTGACCGCTGGTCACGTCGGTCAGAGGAGGAGGAGGAGGAGGAGGAGGAGAAGAAGAAGAAGAAGAAGAAAAGAAGAAGAAAGAAGAAGAAAAGAAAAGAAGAAGAAGAAGAAGAGAAGAGAAGAAGAAGAAGAGAAAGAAAGAAAGAAGAGAAAGAGAAAGAAGAGAAGAAGAGAAGAGAGAGAAGAAGAGAAGAAGAAGAAGAAGAAGAAGAAGAAGAGAAGAAGAAGAAGAGAAGAAGAGAGAAGAAGAAGAAGAAGAAGAAGAAGGAAAAAGGGAAGAAGAAGAAGAAGAAAAGAAGAAGAAGAAGAAGAAAAGAAGAAGAAGAAAGAAGAAGAAGAGAAGAAGAAGAAGAAGAAGAAGAAGAAGAAGAAGAAGAAGAAGAAGAAGAAGAAGAAGAAGAAGAAGAAGAAGTGTTTTTTTTAATGTCGTAATCTTGTCATGGTGCACCAGGAACCACCGAACAGTGTCCGATGAGGATGTGACGTTGTGATGAGATCTACGACTGCACCCATTGGTCACGTGACAACATACACACCCTTACTAACTTACTTTGTGACGTCGATGACCGACGGTGTGCAGTTAGTAGCAATGTGCGACTATAGTCTGGTATTGTTGTACGACAATCGCCTTCGGACCGGAAAGTCAAGGGTTTGAGTCCTGCTCTAAGCAGCTCATAGTTGATTTATTGGATAAAGGGTTTTCGGTCACATTATCTCAACGTACTCACGTGTAAAATGAATACACGTGTCGTTAACAGCGTTGTCTCTATCGGGGAAATTATAGAAATATCTTTCAGCATCTAAAACTACCGATGTGGAAGTTATGTGGTAGTGCAGCTATGCGGTCTTGTGCTATGACACTCGCTTTCGGATCGGATGGTCCTGGGCTCGAGTCTCGCTCGGCGCATAAATGAATCCTTGTAAAAGGCTCTTGACTCACATTCTCTCATCGTACTCGGGTGTAAAATGAGTACGACCAAAAAATGAGAAAAGACAAGTCTTTGGCCACAAAAGAAAACAAATTGTGAGTTGTATTCAATAGTTCAACCAATGAAATCACTTGTTTCCATGAGCTGCAGCTCTTCTCACGACAACTCACTAGACGGTGCAAAAACCTAAAAAAAATGACGTCAAACAAAAAGACCTTGATGGTTCTTGTGTCAGGCTATATAGATAGAATGCGCTTGGCCAAGGAGTTCACAACATTGCCATCCGGAAGTATAACGGACCAACACACAAACTCTGTGTTACCATGAACTTTTATAGTCTGGTTAATACAGTTTAGTGAGAACAACTCACAAACGCGGATGGCAAAAACAATAACAAAGGCCTGAGTGACGTCATCTGCATACTATCTATATGTTAACGGTGGCTGTGATTGGACGGAACATACGATGTGGAATTCGGGTAAAGACGTCTTTCTGTCCTTCAGAGCCATTAGGCTCATGGAGCCGGAGTTTATCCGGTCTCTATAGCGTGAAATGAACAATAGCAATTGCTTGCTATCCTTGGATAGGACAATAATCTATCGCAAAGTATTTTCCGACAGATCTATCAGACCTAGCTACCTAATCAATCACTGCTGGGTGAACATAACAGGAGGGTCAGAAAAATAATTTAGACTGCACCCGGGTTCGATCCCTGTCCTTTTCCTTGTAAAACGAGTGCTCTCCCAATTGAACTGACGGGGTCACCAAGTAAAGTCGTATTCTCCTTGAAAGATTTAACCCTCTCCATACCAGCCATTTTTAAAATTTCCCCCAAACCTTCCCACCCACCCAACACAAAAATAGACATCTCTTACTCAAACAGAAAAGTAACAAGCACATTCTATACATAATAATGTTCGACAATTGAGCTCTATTACAGAATGTCAAAAGTTTATAGATAGTATGCGCTTGGCGAAGAAGCTCATAACATTGCCATCCGGAAGTATAACGGACCAACACACAAAACTGTGTGTATCCATGATAGATAGATAGGTAGATAGATAGAGATAGATATATAGTTAAATTATAAACATATTCCCTTATTTCTAAAACACACGCACACACACACACATACACAACACACACACATACACACATACATACACACATACAAACATACACACACAAACGCACAACCAGAGCACAATAAATACACTTATACACAACAAAAAGAGGCACAATGGTATAACGTACGCACTCATAACCTCATAAAAGACAGGATCATAAAATCGCCCAAACTAGGATCCCAAGACCTCCTGTAGAGAAGGTCTGCATCCTCCCCGGCGCTTCCCCAACGTTAATACGCTGGGCCTACCTTCTAAATAGCCAGAATGATGGTGAACAGGTTAGACTATTTATAGTATTATTATTATGTATTTATTTAATATTATTTAATATTATTCGTTTAATATTATTTGATTGTGAATTACCATCTCAACACGGTATTACGTCGGGATGGCCAAGATGCCAAAATGTGATTTTTGATGTAACATGATCAGAAAATTGTACCAGGAATTGTGCGGCTTTGTGGTCTTGTGGTATGACACTCGCTTTTGGAATTCGGGAGCTCCTGAGTTCGAGCACGCTCAGCACATAGTTGAGTCATTGGAAAAGACCCGTTTCTCATATTCTCTCACCGTACTCATGTGTAAAATGAGAACCAGACCGTTAACAACATTGTTCTGTCCGAAAAAATGTAATATCGCCTAACACGTTCTATGTCTCGTCCTACATATTAAGTGCTGCTGTTGACCTGGGACCCCTTGTAAGGCGCTTTGAGACTTCGAGTGGATATAGCGCTATATAAAAAAAATCCCAATTTACTTTAATTTATTAGTCTGTAGTTATAGCCCTTCACGTCCATCATAAGCCTATGGAGCCTGTGTTTGTCCCGGTGTGTTCAGCCTTTAAAGAGACGGAAACAATTACTTGCTAATGTTTGGACAGGACGTTATAATACATAAAGTGTGTACTTTCCGCCTTGAGCTTTTGAGCAATATCCACTAAACGTGCTCAAAGTGCTTTACCATGGGTCCCTAGACAACTGCAACACTTAATATGTAGAACGAGATATAAAGCCTGTTAGGCGATATTACAATATCTTCGGACAGATACAACGCTATTAACGGCCAGGTACTCATTTTACACCTGAGTACGGTGAGAGAATGTGAGTAAAGCGCCGAGCGAGGGAGGCTCGAACCCAGGACCTTCCGATCCGAAAGCGAGTGTCATACGACTAGACCACATGGCCGCCGTTGATCCCGATACGACACATCGTTTTTAAGCGGTAGGTCATGGATAATGTAGTTCTTCGAGCTTCAAACACCAAAGTTTGCACTGAGAGAGATCAGGAAGTTTGCTCAGCGAACGATTATATCCGTATAATATTCTGACAGTGCAGGTTGTAAGTACGACATTGCCGGACTCCGGAAAAACCCAAATTTGAACATTTGGCCAAAAAACTCGTCCTTCAAATATCGATCGATTTAAATGACCCCATCTTGGAAAAAAAACAAACAAACTCTCAAACCTGAGCCTTCGCGAAGTATTCATTAACGTCCCAGGTTTGAGAGACTTTGCAAAGAAGAGGGGTCAATTAAATCGATCGATATTTGAAGGGTGAATTTTATGGCCAAATTTACAAATATGGTTTTTTTCCACAGTACGCCAGTGTAATCCTTCACCATTTTAACCAGTTTACTCTTGAAAGACACATATTTAAAAAAAATTGGCCAGAAAACTCGTCCCTCAAATTTCGATCGATTTAAATGTCTCAAACCTGGGACCTGCCGAGGTCTTCCTTAAAGTCCCATGCTTGATATTTTTTGCCAAGATGAGGGTCGTTTAAATCGGTCGATATTTGAAGGACGAGTTTTCTGGCCAAATTTTTAAATACGTGTTTTTCCATAGTAAGGCAGTTCAAATATTAAACATGCTATTTCGCAAATATATTATGACTAATTTAACATTTGTTTCCCACCTTCTCCAAACAGTATAATGTCAGAATAGTTTAGATGTTAAATATTGAATTCGTAGTCTGGGATAAGTTTATATGTTTTATAGAACACAACAGATGTCGCTGTTTGAATTTGTAGTTATAAAGATGGAGTCTGGGATAAGTTTATGTTTTATAGAAGACAAGAATATGATTATCCCTACAGATTCAAACAAACTGGAAAATGTAAATGTTGCTGCTTGAAGTTCGAAGATATAAATAACAATGTGAAATTGAATAATGTAAGCTTCAATTTAATATCAGTTTTCGTGTATTAAATTGAAGTTTACTTTCGATTTCACATGGTTATTTATGTTTTATAGAGGACAACAGATGTCCCTGTTTGAATCTGTAGTTATAATTATAAAGTCTCGAATAAGTTTATATGTTTTATAGAGGACAACAGATGTCCCTGTTTGAATTTGTAGTGATGATTATAAAATGGTGAAGCTAGGTGGAGCCTGTTTGGATTCAATAGTCTGATGTCACGCCGCCCGGCAACGGCGGCCATCTTGGTTCTAAACAAAGAAAATCATTACTTTTTATTCTTCATGCTGGCTAGAACTTTTCATATGCCTTGTGATCAGAATGTGTAAAAGTCAAACATGATCAAATTTTATGGGGGTTTTTTTCCTCTTTTATGCTCGTCGGAGAAATATTTCATAAGGGCGTCCGCCATTGTTCCGATAGTTTAGAGCCATTACTAAGTAGCCATGCGTCATTACGAGGGAAGTGACGTAACGACTGTTGAAGCGTATTGCCAGAAAATAAAGCTATGTCATTGTACTTCACCAATTTGGGACCCAAGCATAAAGGAGTACGGTGAGAGAATGTGAGTAGAAAGCCTTTTCCAAGGACTCAACTATCCGCCGAGTAAGGCTCGAACACCAGGACCTTCCGATCAGAAAGCGAGTGTCATACCAAAAGACCACATAGCTTAGGCGCACAATTTCTGGCACAATTGTCTGATCATTTTACATCAAAATTCACTTTTTGGCATCTTGGCCATCACGACATAATACCCTGTTGAGATAGTAAGTCACATTTTGCTTATATTGTGCAGCTATGTCGTCCAGTGGTATGACAATCTCTTCCGGATACAGTTTAGTGAGAATTATTCATAAATTATATGGATGGCAAAAAAAAAACAAAAAACAAAAAAACAATAACAAAGTCCTGAGTGACGTTAACTTCATTCTATCTATAGACAGTTCGAAGATGACGTCACTCAGGTCTTTGTTATTGTTTTTTGCCATCCACGTTTATGAGTAATGCTCACTGAACTGTATTAACCTGACTATCAACGTTCATGAATACACACAGTTTTGTGTGTTGATCCGTTATACTTCCGGATGGCAATGTTATGAGCTTCTTAGCCAAGCGCATACTATCTATAGACAGTTCGAAGATGACGTCACTCAGGTCTTTGTTATTGTTTTTTGCCATCCGCGTTTATGAGTAATACTCACTGAACTGTATTAACCTGATTATAAACGTTCATGGTTACACACAGTTTCGTGTGTTGATCCGTTATACTTCCGGATGGCAATGTTATGAGCTTCTTAGCCAAGCGCATTCTATCTATAGACAGTTCGAAGATGACGTCACTCAGGTCTTTGTTATTGTTTTTTTGCCATCCACGTTTATGAGTAATGCTCACTGAACTGTATTAACCTGACTATCAACGTTCATGAATACACACAGTTTTGTGTGTTGATCCGTTATACTTCCGGATGGCAATGTTATGAGCTTCTTAGCCAAGCGCATACTATCTATAGACAGTTCGAAGATGACGTCACTCAGGTCTTTGTTATTGTTTTTTGCCATCCGCGTTTATGAGTAATACTCACTGAACTGTATTAACCTGATTATAAACGTTCATGGTTACACACAGTTTCGTGTGTTGGTCCGTTATACTTCCGGATGGCAATGTTATGAGCTTCTTAGCCAAGCGAATTCTACCTATAGAAGAAGGAAGAGGAAACGGATGACGACAAATAATTAATGGGAGATTTGAAAGAACAAGGAGAAGGAGAGGAGGAAGTTTGAGATGAGAGATATTAATATACCTACTTGAAATGTGAATGTGTATTATGTAAGTATGTGTGTGGGGGTGGGGGGGGGGTGTTGGATGTGAGGGGGGGAGGGGGGATGAGGGGGGGGGGGAGGGGCTAAAATGATCAGACGACGACCTCACAGTGCATTGCGTCATTTCCTCAAGATTTTATAGTAAAAGAGAGTTATAGATATTAACCGCACCGACGTATAAGTACATATAATATACAGGTCTGACATCTGAACCCACTTATGGGCCTAGTTTAACATTGTTATGTTGTAGTGGACAATTATAAATACTATTCTGCGTCATTTTTTTAATATTCCCATTCCAACAATGAGTCCATTAGGAATTGGGTTATCAGACCTGCAAATAGGGGCACGTTGATGGCAACCGTAGATTTTGTTAACTTTTTGATGCTATGCGTTTTTGTAAAATAATTACAACATCCGCAATCCGGACATAGCATACAAATACACATAACTATGTGTTGTCGCCTTAAACTTTTATAAAACGAAACGAAATTTCGTCACTTACCTCTTCGGTATTGTTTATAGATAGTATGCGCTTGGATAAGAAGCTCACACCATTACCATCCGGAAGTATAACAGACCACACATGTGTAACCATAAACTTTTATAGATGACGTCACTCAGGTCTTTGTTATTTTATATTTTTTTTTTTTTTTGCCATCCGCGTTTGTGAGTTATTCTCACTAAACTGTATTAACCTGACTATAAACGATCATGGTTACACACAGTTTTGTGTGTTGGTCCGTTATACTTCCGGATGGCAATGTTGTGACATCCTAAGCTTTTCTGGTGATTTAAAGTATATCACTTTGACTATAGATGGAATGCGCTTGGCCAAGGAGGTCACAACATTGCCATCCGGAAGTATAACGGACCAACACACAAACTATGTGTAACCATGAACTTTTATAGTCTGGTTAATACAGTTTAGTGAGAACAACTCACAAACGCGGATGGCAAAAACAATAACAAAGGCCTGAGTGACGTCATCTGCATACTATCTATACACATTCAAGGATGCACGACATCGCTTTGTGTGTTGGTACGTTAGATCCGGCTGGCGTATGGTGTGATTATTTTACCTAAAACACACACACACAAGTAGTTCTTAAGAGCCATTCGGCCCATGGAGCCAGAGTTTATCCCGGTTTCCCGGGAATGAGATTAGCGGAAGAGTAGAGTCCCTTAATTGGACGTCACCTTACAGATAGAACGTCAAATTGGTTTTGCGCATGCGTCTCTCTCGTCCTCGCTTTCGGTGAAATGTCTCATGCCGCTTTCACCGGAAGCGAGGAAGAGAGACGCATGCGCACAACCAACATGACGTTCTCTCTCTAATACCTTTTCCGCCGGTGACGCCCAATCAAGGGACGCTACTCTTCCGCTAATCTCAGTCCCTATAGCATCAATAAGTAAATAAATAAATAAATAAGATAAATTAAATTCCACTTATTTATCCCCAAGGGGATAAAAATACATAAATAATGGAATTTTATTTATTACTTATTTTATGTCATTTATATACATGTACCGTTTCTTGGTGAGATAAAACAATAGCCACAAATGTGAACGTGAACATGAAGGGGTTTTTGTATGACACAGAGTCAGATGGACCAGATAATAATTATAATAATAACAAAAAATCAAATTTTTTTTAAAAAAGAAGAAGAAAAAACACAAACAAAACAAAAAAACAAACAAACAAACAAAAAAGAAAGAAAACCAGTTTGCCTTGACCGGTGTGCGTGGATCGACGTGCACTTATTTGCAGGTCTGATAACCCAAAGCGTTGTGGTCTGATTGTTGAAATGTGGACATACGTGGTACTCTCAAACCAACGCAAAGTATCCTCCATTATTACACCATTGTCAAAGCGAACCCATAAAAATTGCGTCCGATTAACAGACCTGCAAATATAGTTCACGTCGGTGTATCTGTATGGAAATTGAATTCAATAGTCTGATGTCACGCCGCCCGGCAACGGCGGCCATTTTGGTTCTAAACAAAGAAAATGATTACTCTTTATTCTTCATGCTGGCTAGAACTTTTCATATGTCTTGTGATCAGAATGTGTAAAAGTCAAAACATGATCAAGTTTATGGGGTTTTTTTCCCCTCTGGATACGCTTTTATGCTCGCTGGAGAAATATTTCATAAGGGCGTCCGCCATTGTTCCGATAGTTTAGAGCCAGTGTTACTAAGTTACCATGCGCCATTAGGAAGGAAGTGACGTTACGACTGTTGAAGAGTATTATCCAGATAAAGCAAAATAATAATAATAATAATAATAATAATAATAATAATAATAATAATAATAATAATAATAATAATAATAATAATAAAAATATCAAATCCAAGTAAAAACACACATACAAACAAAACAAATAAAAACGAAACATACAAAAACTCAGGCCGCCCTGACAGGTGTGGTTTAACGTGCACTAATTTTCAAGTCTGATAACTCAATTCATTATGGGCTCATTGTTGGAATTGAAATCTCAACACCAAAAAAAAAATAAAAAGAAAGACGCAAAACATTGTCGACTTTCTACAACAAAATGTTAAACTAGGTCCATAATTGTGTTCGGGTGTCAGACCTGTATATTATATACCAAAACATTGTCGACTTTCTACAACAAAATGTTAAACTAGGTCCATAATTGTGTTCGGGTGTCAGACCTGTATATTATGTACCTACCTACACGTCGACTTTCTACAACAAAATGTTAAACTAGGTCCATAATTGTGTTCGGGTGTCAGACCTGTATATTATGTACCTACCTACACGTCGGTGTGGATCGAACCTTATACCTCTTGATGAAGTGAATATTGGAAAGTGTAATATATAATATATATATATATATAATATATATATATATATATATATACATATAATGATATGTAGAATTGATTAATCATCACATCCCTTAGTCCACATATGACACAAGTTGTCTACCGTTATGACTACATCTCGTACTTGACCACTCGGCCAAACTCTGAAAGAACGCGTAATAAAAAGTTTGGCCAGAAAACTCGTCCTTCAAATATCAATCGATTAAAATGACCCTCGTCTTGTCAAAAACTATCAAACCTGGGACCTCGCGAGGTCCCAGGTTTGAGAGTTTTTGACTAGACGAGGGTCATTTTAATCGATTGATATTTGAAGGTTGAGTTTTCTGGCCAAAATTTTTATTACGTGTTTTTTTTTTTCTTTCTTTCCTTCTTTCAGAAGTAATGTCCTCTTTGAATGATTCTCGTAGTCGATTGATTGACAGTGATGGATTGAGTCGGACACTCTCACATTTGGAATTCTGTACCTACCTGCCCTACCTACCTCTCTCTACCTCTTGCGGATATTATGGGGTCCAGTGGTATGACACTCGCTTTCGGATCGGAAGGTGTCCTGGGTTCGAGCCTAGCTCGGCGCATAAATGAGTCCTTGGAACATGCTCTTTACTCGCATTCTCTCACCGTACTCGGATGTAAAATGAGTACCTAGCCGTTAACAGTGATGTCTCTGTTGGAAAAAAAAATGTAATTTCG
This sequence comes from Berghia stephanieae, assembly GCF_034508935.2. Lineage (NCBI taxonomy): Eukaryota > Metazoa > Mollusca > Gastropoda > Nudibranchia > Aeolidiidae > Berghia > Berghia stephanieae. The sequence continues at coordinate 2,022,162 of NC_088367.1, read as the reverse complement.
CCTAAGAGGCGTCATGTATTGTTCTACATGTTGCGTGTTGCTTTTGGTCAGAGACCATCTGTAAAACTCTTTGAGCATGTTTAGTAGATAATGTACTGTATTATAATATCTCAAAAAAGATCAAGTTTAAGAGCGATGGACCAAGCGTTAACAGCGTTGTCTCTGTCGGAAAAAAAATGTAATATCACCTACCAGGCGCCATGTCTCGTTCTACATGTTACGTGTTGATGTTGGTCAGGGATCCTTTGTAAAGCTCTTTGAGCACGTTTAGTGGTTATTGCTCTATATTATATCTCAAA
>NC_088367.1:1999363-2011863 GCF_034508935.2 Berghia stephanieae | reverse complement strand
CGGTGAGAGAATGTGAGTAAAGAGTATTTTCCAAGGACTCAACTATGCGCCGAGCGAGGTTCAAACCCAGGAACTTCCGATTCGAAAGCGAATGTCATACCACTAGACCACATAGCCGCACAATTGTCCATTAAAATTACACTAATCTTTAACCAATGCCCCATAATGGGTAGTTAGTAGCAGAAATCGTGACGTCACATTATTATTATTACTATCTTCTTCTCTTTCGGTTCAAAACATTGAAAGTGTGTAACTAGTCCTCCGGAAAATGAACAAACTCTAACTCTTTATTTAGAAACAAAAACAAAAAAGGGATCATCCGCACTAGGCTTATGGTTCTCACATTACTATGTTATGACGATCGACCCAATCCGCAAAGTCCGGTCCGCATTCGTGCACCGTCGCGAACCCGCCCGGTAGCATCGTCACAACACACCATTCAACTAGATGCTCTGCTGTTTCGGGTTCTTGCCCCACATCGGGTACATGTAGGACAGGTAGAAAGACCCCACCGATGAAGCGCACTGGCCGTGAGGCAGCTCCTCGACCGAAGCCGATTCGCAGCCACCCAGTGTCTCCTCTTACTGGTATCAAAGCCTGGCAACTTCTCACCAAGCTTAGAGGAGGTTACGTCCCCGCTCTCACGAGGGATCGAATTCGTCCAAACCGACTTCCATCTCGTATATTGTGCATCTCTGTCCGTTGTCAAGGAAGCTGCGTACAAGAGTTGCCGGGACTTATTTCGGCTCGAAACGGGGGCGCCGTCCATTAGGCGCTTCAGAGGGGTATCCCCATCCCCCCTCTCTCTCTCTCTCTCTCTCTCTCTCTCTCTCTCTCTCTCTCTCTCTCTCGGATCTTATTTAGCCAGTTTACCTAACTCGGCACTCCCTAATCCTCTCTCAATAATTCTCCACTACACACTACGCCAAAATAAAACCCCCTTTGATTTCCCCCTCCACGACCTCTGTGTTAATGTTTACAGTGGCGTCACCAGACAGTTCAACGTGTATATTATTATGTAGATACAACGTACATGTCAAGTGAACAAACAGTATCACCCGTCCTGACCAACCAACTCCCATATCGATGAGTTCACGCACAGTGGATGGATTGCCACGAATAAAAAAAAACGGGTGTCAAAATAAATAATGAAAAAAAAAATTGAGCTTTATATAGCGCAATATCCACTAAATGTGCTGAAAGCGTTTTACAAGGGGTCCCTGGTCAACAGCAACATTTAACATGTAGGACGGGACATGACGCCTGTTAGGCGATTTTACAATTTTTATGACAAATACAACGCTGTGAACGGCCAGGTACTCATTTTACACCTGAATACGGTGAGAGAATGTGAGTAAAGAGCCGTTTCCAAGGACTCAACTATGCACCGAGCGCGTGGCTCGAACCCAGGACCTTCCGATCCGAAAGCGAGTGTCATACCTCTCGACCATATAACCGTCGTGTGACTTCGACGTCTCAGGATGAATCCTGGTGTTCTTCCTCATCGCTGGTCGATCGTTTAGGCTTGGGGATCATAATCGTCAACTGTCTAATAATATTATCCGAACCAGCGACCAACTGAGCTCTTGTCCTTTGGTCATAATACAAAGTGAGGACCAAACCGTAGCCATCGTTATGTTATAGCGTGGCCTTCGTTAACTTATAGCCTGATACTGACCCAAAAATGACGTCAAAATGTCAGTCTTTGGCCTCAAAAGAAAACAAATCGTGAATTGTGCGGCTATGTGGTCTAGTGGTATGACACTCGCTTTCGGATCGGAAGGTCCTGGGTTCGAGCCTCGCTCGGCGCATAGTTGAGTCCTTGGAAAAGACTCTTTACTCACATTCTCTCACCGTACTCAGGTGTAAAATGAGTACCTGGCCGTTAACAGCGTTGTCTGTGTCCGAAAAATTGTAATATCGCCTAACAGGCGTCATGTCTCGTCCTACATGTTAAATGTTGCTGTTGACCAGGGACCCCTTGTAAAGCGCATTAAGCACGTTAAGTGGATATTGCTCTATATAAATGCTCATTTTTTAAATTTATTTATTTTTTTATTGTATTCAATTGTTTTCAACCAATGGGACCACTTGTTTCCATGAGCTCTACTAACGACAACTCACTGGGCGGTGCAAAAAAAAAACAAAACAATAATGACGTCAAACTGCCAGTCCTTTTGGATTTCAGTATCAGGCTATAACATAACGATGGCTACGGTTTTACGATGGCTGATACTGAAACCCAAAAAGACTGGCAGTTTGACGTCATTATTTGGTTTTTGCACCGCCTAGTGAGTTGTCGTTAGTAGTGCTCATGGAAACAAGTTATTTCATTGGTTGAACTATTGAATACAACTCACGATTTGTTTTCTTTTGTGGCCAAAGACTGGCATTTTGACGTCATTTTTTGGTCAGTGATGGTTACGTGCAAACACGGCACTTCTTCGTGTACCCGCTTTGCTTTACACAGTCATTTTGGAGTGTGTGTGTGTGTGTGTGTGTGTGTATGTGTGTTTGGTTTTGTTTTCATTTCAAGCCTAGATCTTGTGAAAGGTGGTGGTAGTGGTGGTGGTGATGATGATGATGATGGTGGTGGTGGTGGTGATGATGATGATGATGATGATGATGATGATGATGATGATGATGATGATGATGATGATGATGGTGATAATGATGATGATGATGATGATGATGATGATGATGATGATGATGATGATGATGATGATGATGATGATGATGATGATGATGGTGGTGGTGGTGGTGATGGTGATTGTAATGATGATAATGATGATGAGGAGGAGGATGATGATGATGACGACGACGACGACGACGATGAATATAATGATGGTAATAATAATGGTGATGATGATTATAACACTTTTAGTTGAATGTTTATGTTAAATTATTATGTCTTATCCAAGGACAATTTTGGTCTATCTAATCTCATTATCTTATCTTCAAAAAGGCTAACTATCTCGTCTTTAACCACATCTAATACTTTCAACGCCTCAAACATGACATGATATTCAAACAATCATAAATAATAATAATAAATCACATTTATTCATTGGGGTTTGTTTTTTATTTTGATAACGTTAATCAAACTCGTGTCTTTATAAATTCAATTCTTTGTTGATGTTTCTTAAAGTGGTCAACTAGCTTCTTTTTCTTTTTTTTTTTTTTTTGTGTGTTTTTTTTTTTTTTTGTTGTTGTTGTTTTTTTTCGTTTTTTTGGGGGGTTTTTTTTTTGTTTTGTATTGTCTTTGATTTTTTTTGTTTGTTTTGTTTTGTTTTTGTTTTTTTTTGGTTTTTGTTTTGGGAGGGGGGGGGGGAAATGATGTGATTCCAAATGTTGACTTTACGATGATCAAAAGAGTTGTCGTTGGTAAAGTTCATGGAAACAAGTGGTCAAACTGGTTGAACTATTGAATAAAACTCACGATTTGTTTTATTTTGTGGCCAAAGACTGGTATTTTGACGGCATTTTTTTTTTTTTTTTGTTCAGTGGCTAAATATAGATAGTATGCGCTTGGCTAAGAAGCTCACAACATTGCCATCCGGAAGTATAACTGACCAACACACAAAACTATGTGTAACCGTGAACCTTTATAGTCTGGTTAATACAGTTAAGTGAGAATTACTCATAAAAGTGGATGGCAAAAAACAATAACAAAGACCTTAGTGACGTCATCTTCGAACTATCTATAAGTTAACGATTGCTACGGTTTAACCCTCTCCTTACCAACTACAGGAAAATCGTCACATTCGTTACGATACAACCAACATTTTTCTTATTCAAATTTCTCTTGTGCATCATAAAATTTAAAGAAAACGAACAGTGTGTTGTATCTAAAGCATGTTTTGCTAGGAAATTATTTATCGCAAGAACTTTACTGTATGTGTTTGAGTGATGAAAAATAGATTGTTGTGTTAGTTGCGGTCCAGTGGTATGACACTCGTTTTCGGATCGGAAGGTCCTGGGTTCGAGCCTCTCGCTCGGCGCATAGTTGAGTCCTTGGAAACGGCTCTTTACTCACATTCTCTCACCGTATGTCTCTGTCAGAAAAAAAAATGTAATATCGCCTCTAACAGGCGTCCTGTTTCGTTCCACATGTTACGTGTTGCTGTTGGTTAGGGACCCCTTGTAAAGCGCTTTGAGCACATTTAGTGGATATTGCGCTATATAAAAGTTTATTTAAGCGCTTAGAGTCTGATGTCTCGGAGTTATAGCGCTCAGCATTATTATAATTATTAGTTGGGTGTTAAAATTTGGGGGGAAAATCCTGAAAATGGCTGGGAAGGAGAGGGTGAAGAGTTTGTCAAGGTAAAGTTAATCAAGTTCAGTTCAAACTTTGACATTTTCTAACATTCCTTAGGCCATTGTTAGACATTGTCTGAACCACACACACACGCACACACACACGCACATACACACACACACACACACACATATATATATACACACATAAAGGTGAGAAAAATGGATTTGCGTGTAAGATGTGGGAATTAATATGAGTGTGTGGTGATGGTATGTGTATGTATGTACGTTTGGTGTGTGTGTGTGTGTGTGTGTGTGTGTTAGTGTGTGTGTGTGTGTGTGTTTGTTGAGCATTGGTCGCACGCATTCCTAAGACAAAATTATTCGTCACTCGTCACGAATTTCTATTGACAAAGCAACATCTCCTCCCCAGTTGCCTTCAAACTAAACAAAGGTCAAAGGTCAAATTATTCCGTTCTTTCTGACCTAACTTTGAATATATTATTATTTAGAAAAAGATAATTTTAAGGTTTATGATAATATATGGATGCTATGCGTTTAATTAAAACACCCACAACATCCGGATATGACATACCAACACCTAAAACTATGTGTAGCTTTAAACGTTGATAGTCAGGTAAATACAATTTTGTGAGGACTACTCATAAAATGGCTGGCTAAAAACAATAACAAAAGAACCAAGTGACGTCAATTTCGTTCCTTCTATTTCTTTAGATAGTTCTAAGTTGACGTCAATCAGGTATTTGTTATTGTTTTTTGCCATCCGCGTTTATGAGTAATTCTCACTAAACTGTATTAACCTGACTATAAACGATCATGGTTATACAAAGTTTTGTGTGTTGGTCCGTTATACTTCCGGATGGCAATGTTGTGAGCTTCTTAGCCAAGCGCATACTATCTATAGATAGTTCGAAGTTGACGTCAATCGGGTCTTTGTTATTCTTTTTGCCATCCGCGTTTATGAGTAATTCTCACTAAACTGTATTAACCTGACTATAAACGATCATGGTTTACACAAAGTTTTGTGTGTTGGTCCGTTATACTTCCGGATGGCAATGTTGTGAAATCCTTAGCCAAACGCATACTATCTATAGTTATGAATTTTTATTTTTACCCCAAAAACGGAAAGGAAACGAGTCTCCAAAGTCAGTTTGATACAAGATGGACACTTCTATCAAACAAAGATACAAATTCAATTCAATTCACCTCACCAGTATCATCATCGAGCATTCGTTATCTCCCCTTGTGTCGTATCAGATAATATCAGATACTTGAATACTGATTCTCGTGTCGTGTATTGGCCTGAGATATGCTTATTACATTGCACTATTACCACCACAGTTTTAATAAGTCAACTGCTGTACCGTGCTCCAGAAAGACGCGTATTTAAAAATTTGGACAGAAAAATCGTCCTTCAAATATTGATCGATTTAAATGACTCTCATCTGGGAAAAACAAAAACAAAAAAACTCCCAAACCTGCGAGTCGCAGGTTTGGGAGTTTTTTTGTTTTTGTTTTTCCCAGATGAGAGTCATTTAAATCGATCAATATTTGAAGGACGAATTTTCTGGCCAAATTTTTGGTCGCAGGTTTGGGAGGTTTTTTTGTGTTGTTTTCTTTTCCAAGATGAGAGTCATTTAAATCGATCAATATTATAATTTGAAGGACGAGTTTTCTGGCCAAATTTTATAACGCGCGTCTTTCTGGAGTAGGTACCTACAGTAGTTAACTGGGATCGTTGATTTTATCTAACATCAATGAAGGATAGGCCAGGCCATTCCCTTGATTTGGCCAAGTAAGAATTGCCAGATTGTTTAATTGATGCCTTCAAAAAGTTGATTACCAAATACGATTCAGTAGTCTGAGGTCACGCGCCCGGCAACGGCGGCCATCTTGGTTCTAAACAAAGAAAATCATTACTTTTCATTTTTCATGCTGGCTAGAACTTTTCATATGCCTTGTGATCAGAATGTGTAAAAGTCAAAACATTATCAAATTTATGTTTTTTTCCCCTCTGGGTACGCTTTTATGCTCGTCGAAGAAATATTTCATACGGGCGTCCGCCATTGTTCCGATAGTTTAGAGCCAGTGTTACTAAGTTACCATGCGTCATTAGGAAGGAAGTGACGTTACGACTGTTGAAGAGTATTTTTAAAAAAAAGAAAATAAAATTGACGACTGAATAATAACTGCCACATTAATTAATCAATTTGGTAACAAGAAATAGACGAGTCTTTAATTGAAACCTTTATTTAAAAAACAAAACAAAATAATAAAACTTGAGCTTTTATAAAGCGCAATATTCACTAAACGTGCTCAAAGCGCTTTACAAAGGGTCCTCCCTGACCAACAGCAATACGTAACATTTAGAACGACACATTTTATATAATTATTTCTCATTTTTACTTTTTAAAAATATAAATATTAATTTATTAATTTATTTGTTTTGCAATCTTTTCAATTTTCAATTTATAGTGACAGTTTTAACTATTTTACAGTGTTGAAATTATTCATATTATAAAGCGCAGCTCTGGTTATGGAGCTGCTCCTTTTTTATATATATACATCCCATTTCCATTGTATTTTTATCTTATGTGTAAATTATAACACGTCTGTACAAAAAATTTCCTTTTTGGGATGCAATAAAGTATTATTATTATTATTATTATTATTATTATTATTATTATTATTATTATTATTATTATTATTATTATTATTATTATTATTATTATTATTATTATTATCATGACGCCTGTCGGCGATTTTATCATATTTTTTTCCGACAGAGACAACACTGTTAACGGCCAAATACTCATTTTACACCTGAGTACGGTGAGAGAATGTGAGTAAAGAGAACTTTTCCAAGGATTCAACTATGTGCCGAGCGATGCTCGAACCCAGGACCTTCCGATTCGAAAGGGAGTGTCATGAAGCTGATGTCAAAAATAAATTTTTAACTGGTGCCTTTATCATTTGGTCACAAAGACTGATAGATTAGTTGATGTCTTTATAAATTTGGTTACAAAAATTGATTCTTTAACTGGCGCCTGTATAGGGAATGAGATTAGCGGATGAGTAGCGTCCCTTGATTGGACGTCACCGATGGAGAAGTTATTTGTAAACAAACCAACTACAAGCCAAGCGCTCCAAATAAAAAAAATATTATTCATATTTCTGTACAAAAATGCATATCATAATCAACGTTATGCATTTTTGTACAGAAATATGAATAATAAATTTTGTATTTGGAGCGCTAGGCTTGTAGTTGGTTTGTTTACAAATAACTTCTCCACCGGTGACGTCCAATCAAGGGACGCTACTCTTCCGCTAATCTCATTCCCTATAAATTTGGTTCCAAAAATGATTATTTAGATAAAGCCTTTATATATTGTGGTTACAAAAACTGATCGTTTAGATGAAGTCTTTTTAATTTGGTTACAAAAACCGAATCAGAATACTGGTGCGGTTTTATCCGAATGTTAATAAATATAAGCATACGGTTATCATAATAATAATAATAATAATAATAATAATAATAATAATAATAATAATAATAATAATAATAATAATAAGAAGAAGAAGAAGAAGAAGAAGAAGAAGAAGAAGAAGAAGAAGAAGAAGAAGAAGAAGAAGAAGAAGAAGAAGAAGAAGAATAAGAAGAATAACAATGCTGAAAACTTATATAGCGCTATAACTCCGAGACACCAGACTCTAAGCATTTATCAGTCTATCATAAGGAAAACCTATGATGTTTCCACGAATAAAATACCTGTGTCAAACGCATTAATTAATGTTACAGAAATCGCTCTTTAATTTTAATGGCCAAAAAAATCATAAACATCTGGCATAATAAAATTGAATTGTAATTCCCAACTGGTGTGTCCAATACTCAGAAATCGATTTCGTAATCGTTTATTACAATGTGTGGAGATTTTACTGCCAAACTCTGTCTGAAAAAAAAACATATCTAATATTTTAGCCAGAAAAAGTCGACCTTCGAATATCGATCGATTTAAACGAGCTTCCTCTCGGCAAAGACTCTCAAACCTGGGATTTCGTGAAGTCAAAGATTTGGGAAATTTTTACGAAATTAGGTTCATTTTAATCGGTCGATATTTGAGGGTCGACTTTTTCTGGCCAAAATTTTAATTAATTAATTAATTACGTGTTTTCTCAGAGATTGGCAGAATGCGTGGAAACAAGAAGTGTCAACATTGATAAATTAACAAGTTTATCGTTTGTCTTAATGAGTTGTATAAGGTTCTATAAATAGATCAACCTTTTGAACGGACCTTTGTAATGGTGACCTTTAACTAAATGACCTCTGTAAACTTTAGAAAAGAAGCAGTGACCCCGAATAGAGAGCAAGAGCAACATCTAAACGTGGTCAAATCATTTTACAATATGTCTCAAGCTAACACCAACACTGAGCGTGTATGACGAGACATGACGCCCGCAAAGCGCTGTTACAATTATTTTTTTTTTTCTAGATTTTTCATATAGGGCAATATCCACTAAACGTCCTCAAAGCGCTTTATAAGGAGTCCCTGGTCAACAGCAACACGTAACGTAAAACAAGACATGACGCCTGTTAGGCGATATTACAATTTTTTTCTGACACAGACAACGCAGTTAACAGCCAGGTACTCAGAATGTGAGTAAAGAGCCTTTTCCAAGGACTCAACTATGCGCCGAACGAGGCTCGAGCCCAGGACCGTCCGATCCGAAAGCGAGCGTCATACCACTAGACCCATATCTATCAGAGGATAGAGGGCATTAACCAGACCACATAGCCCCTCAATTAATCAGTAGATTTTTGACCAATCAAAACATGGAATGTGTGACACATGCTCATACGTGGTCGGACAAACATAGTTGGTTGTTTATAATAGTAACGTGAATGAATTCGACCCCTCTCTGATCATTGTTATTGTTTTTATACCGCGAAATGGGTTGACTAGTTATCACACGATTTTCTCGATCAGATAATAAACGTTTAAATTTACACATAGTTTTCTGTGTTAGTTTTATTGATCAAGCGGTAGATTAGTGGGTATTTTACTTAAACACATACAATCGATAGTAAAATCTGTGTAGTTTGCTGTGTCTACCAATCACTGCCTTTGTTTACATTATGACGATTGTCCGAGAGGCGTGGTTATCTACCTGTCTATTTCTCTTCTCAATAAAGACAACACTGTTACAATCCAGATCACATTTTAAATCTAGAAATAAAACCTAAAACTTTAACTTGATCATGTAGAGATAGTTCGAAGATGACGTCACTCAGGTCCTATTGTTTTTTGCCATCCGCGTTTATGAGTAATGCTCACTGAACTGTATTAACCTGACTATAAATGTTCATGTTACACAGAGTTTTGTGTGTTGGTCCGTTATACTTCCGGATGGCAATGTTATGAGCTTCTTAGCCAAGCGCATACTATATATAGATAGTATGCAGATGACGTCACTCAGGCCTTTGTTATTGTTTTTGCCATCCGCGTTTGTGAGTTATTCTCACTAAACTGTATTAACCAGACTATAAAAGTTCATGGTTACACAGAGTTTGTGTGTTGGTCCGTTATACTTCCGGATGGCAATGTTGTGAACTCCTTAGCCAAGCGCACACTATCTATATAAAGTATTATTCTACCCCACTCCCTAAATAGTAACGCGTAGTGATATCATGTTTACAATATTTTGTGACGTCAGATTATCAATAGGTAAATTTCTCTAAAAATCAGATTCTTGAAAAGGAAGTATTATTTAAATCTTTTTGGATATGTCTTTTACTCAAAGATGACGAAATTGGAAGTGATTGAGGGATAGAATAAAAGATTTCTTACACTCTTGTGTTTTGGAATTCGAACTTTGTTCCCAACGCGTACTCGTAAGCTCGTACAGCGGTTGGGAACGCGTCCGGAATTCCAAAAATAAAGAGTGTAGGCATCGTATAATATCCTATGAAGGGAAGTGGGGGGGGGGGGGGGGGGGGAAATTTCAGGGGTAGGAAAAGGTTTTCCAAATGTTTTGGCTCTTTTGGCAAAAAGGTACGAAAAGAAATAATTTTTCGGTTTAAAATATTATTAGGAAATCGAGAAATAGATAGTTGACAAGTAAATTTCGTGTGTCAAAAACTAGGGAAATATAGGGAATGAGATTAGCGGAAGAGTAGCGTCCCTTACTTGGAAGTCACGAGCGAAAAAGTTATTAGAGAGAGAACGTCATGTTGGTTGTGCGGCATGAGACACTTCACCGAGAGCGAGGGCGAGAGAGACGCATGCGCAAAACCATTTTGACGTTCTCTCTGTAAGGTGACGTCCAATCAAGGGATGCTAGTCTTCCGCTAATCTCATTCCCTATTTTTCCAAAGAAATTCCATTTATTGTTCAGCGCCTAGACGGAAATAATCATTATCATTGACAATATTGACAATATTGACAATATTGACAAAGTTTCTGTCAATATTTCAGAGAAGAGAATACGGATGCAAGTAAATGTGTGGAATGTGATTCATACCCGCTAACCAAACACCGTGAATTCAACAGCTGAAGTGGGGTGCAAAAACATCAATTGATGTGGGTTTCTATCTTAAACTATTGATTTATGAAAATGAAGTTATCCAAAGTAAATATAGCAATAGGCGTGTCTATAACATGCCATTTGCGACCCATCGTGTCGAAACGGTATTATGTCGAAACGAACCAGATTCTAAAAAGTCAAATTAAAGTTACACTGGTCAAAAATATAAATTATCGCTATTTAGGACTCTAAAATACGATCATCACTGTCCACAATAAAACATACAAACTCAACCAAAGTCTGAGATTTCTGGCTATAAATTCAATATTTAGCATCTCAGTCATCCCGACATAATACCGTTTTGAGGCGAGGGATCACATTTGTAGTGTAATGGAGGGAGAACGTTTCCAAAAGCATTTTCGTAGAAATATTGCGATTAAATCTGGGATAAATCAAATTTTTATGAATTTTTCGTAGTACAAGGCAGGTCTTGTTATAGGATCTATTTCAATCAGCAGCAAAATGAATGAAGGATGAGCAAAGCAAGGGGGGGGAAACGAGTTACGAAAATGGGGAGCAGGCACTGGTGTAAGATAAAGATCTGAACAAGTAAGAGTTTTTTGTTTGTTTTTTGTTTTTTTGTTTTTTGTTGTTTTTTTATGTTTTGTTTGTTTATTTGTTTTGTTTTTTGTTTGCTTGTTGGTTTTTTGTTTTTTTTTTTGTTTTTGTTTTGGGGTTTTTTCTGGGTTTTTGTTTTGGTTTTTGCGGGGTTTTTTTTTGGGGGGGGGGAGGGGGTTGTTCTGTGGGGGGGGGGGGGTTAGATTTTTAAAAAATGAATTGTACCCTTTCAATAACTTGCATTTGTTTGTAGCCAGATAACTTTTTATATTTCAGTCAGGTAGGATTATTTGAGGTGTGTGTTTGTTTTGACTTTTTTTGTTGTTGTTTCTTTTGTTTTGTTTTGTTTTGTTTTTTGTTTTGTTTTTGTTTTTTTATCACCAAACCCAAACACACCACAATGACACCAGACTTATGCGATGATTACTGTCACTTATCCATCACTAACCACGCTCAACATCTCTAGATCTGCCTTTGTATTCTTTGGGGGGAAAAATACGTATTAAAAATGGCGGCATGTGAACGCGTCCTTCAAGTAAATATCGGTCGATTAAAATGACCCAGTTCTAGGCCAAAAACCCTCAAACCTGGGACTTCGGTAAAGTAGTTTCTAACAAGGCAGTAAATCCATAAAATCATAAAACTATGAGGCAATGAAATGGATAGCAGTGTTGTAAAACCCAGAGCAATAAACTCTTATAGTCTAATATTTTCAACAAGATTTCTTGTTAACCCTCTCCATACTTACCAACCATAAGAAAATCGTCACATTTGTTACGATACAACCAACATTTTTCTTATTCAAATTTCTCTTGTACATCACAAAATTTAAAGAAAATGAACAGTGTGTTGTAGCGTATGTTTTCTAAAGAAATCATTTATCGCAAGAACTTTACTGCTATTTGTTTGAGTGATAACAAATCTATTTTTGTGTAAGTTGGGTGTGAAGTTTTGGGGAAAATCCTGTAAATGGCTGGTAAGGAGGGAGTTAACCAGTCAATAACTAACTGCCGTAGTGTGGAAAAACTCGTATTCAAAAATTTGGCCAGAAAACTCGTCCTTCAAATACCGATCGATTTAAA
>NC_088367.1:1969363-1989363 GCF_034508935.2 Berghia stephanieae | reverse complement strand
TTGTCGACTGTCAGTAAGAAAAATTTACTCTACGTTTTCATAACAAGGGAAGTAATCCTGTAATTCCGTCTTAAGTAAACATAGTTCAAGTAGTTTCCCTTAGATCAAGAGCCTCTTGTATTAAAAGAAATGATAAATAATGAAATAAGATTCCCATTATTCATGTCTCAATTGTTTCTATGTTATATGTTTGTGTTGAGAATATTTGCTATTAAGCTGAATTGCTGGCTAACTAACTCCGCGGAGGTTGTGTGTGTGTGTTGAACCCGCGATCTCAAGTAGTCGGCAAGAGAGAGGCTCTCATGAGGACTAAGGTTAGAGGTGATATTTTTTTGGGATTGTGGATAGCTCATACGGTAGAGTCACGCTCTCCCCGGCCAGGCGGAGTTGTCGGAGTTGTCGTACCAGTAAGATCGCGGGTTTAAACACCCATCAACGCCGCAAAATTTTTTATTCTCTATTGTCTACTCACTTCATCTCTTGTTGTTATAATATATAAGTGCCGACACCATGTAAAGCGCTTTGAGTACGCTTAGTGGATATTGCGCTATATTAAAGTTCATTTTTGGATATTGTGTCGAGATTATTCCATTGGCATTAGCAATTTTTAATGGTTTCTCACACTACAGTTTTATGATGATTTATCTAGGCATGGCAGCTTCTAAAGGTACTCACACTACCATGTTATGACGATCGACCCAATCAGTAACAGCTTCTAATGGTACTCACACTACCATGTTATGACGAGTGACCCAATCAGCACCAGCTTCTAATGGTACTCACACTACCATGTTATGCCATCGACCCAATCAGTAACAGCTTCTTATGGTACTCACACAACCATGTTATGACGATCGACCCAATCAGCACCAGCTTCTAATGGTACTCACACTACCATGTTATGACGATCGACCCAATCAGTAACAGCTTCTAATGGTACTCACACTACCATGTTATGCCATCGACCCAATCAGCACCAGCTTCTAATGGTACTCACACTACCATGTTATGACGATCGACCCAATCAGTAACAGCTTCTAATGGTACTCACACTACCATGTTATGACGATCGACCCAATCAGCACCAGCTTCTAATGGTACTCACACTACCATGTTATGACGATCGACCCAATCAGTAACAGCTTCTAATTGTACTCACACTACCATGTTATGACGATCGACCCAATCAGCACCAGCTTCTAATGGTGCTCACTGTCATGGTCTCAAGTGAGTAAAGAGCTACTCGACTATGCATAAAGATATATGTAGAATGAGGCCCCAGAATTTACTAGTTACTATAAATGAAAAACAATTAACGATTTGTTTACAATGAAATAAAAATAATGATGAAATTTAATTAAAAGAGATAAACAGTGATCGTGGCAGTTACAAATAGAGATACGAATATTTTACGTAACTTATGATAATATGTCAGGTTCGTAAGTTTACGTTTCCAGGCAGTTGATGGGCTTGGATGATCTATTCCTCTGATAGTAGGATCGGACTCGTAAAATTCCACTTCCAGGCAATTGGTAATGGGTTAATATGTAGTCCTTTGACAGCGGGCTTGGGTTTGATCCTTGAAGATTATACAATCAAAGTTAAAAGCTCGGCGTCTTAATGGTGTAGATATAATATCTACAAAGTCCCAAAAGATAAAAATCTTCCAGTATATATATAGGAATAGAACGACTGGCCGTCCGGCATAGATTGTGGAGAGATAGTGAGTGTCAAATGTTAGACCTATCAGCTTTTATAATAAGTGGCTACGTGACAGAATGTAGAACGAAAAGTATTCACTAATTAGAAATTAATTCGAGGGAAGGCTATAAAAGGAAAGACGATCTAATATTAGAAGGTAAAGTTTATCTAAGCCTACCGAAATATAACTGGAGTGAGATGAATTCAGTTCTTAATAAAATAAAATTTAATAAGATAATTGTGAACAACCTTTACTGTGACACCCCCCACCCACGTTTAAAATATACTCTTTAACCATTATGGGAAAGATAGATTTTACAAACGGAAGTAAATTTACTATCATGATACTCTAGCATTAATCCATTGTTATGATTTGTGCTACAATTAAATTATTTATTAACTAGACATGGAAATGTTTATATTAACGTAGGTATATGAATGGGTGACAATAACAATGAAAGATTGTGATTACAAATCATTGTGATGAACAACATGATGGCAATGTGATTACAAATCATTGTGATAAACAATAGTGATGGCAATGAAGCATGATTTAAGTCGATGATATGAAGGTAATTTACTGAATGAAATGAATGAAAATGTAAATGGAATATTGACATTTCAATTATTAATCATAAATGAGTGAAAATTCATAACAATAATAGATAAAGAGAAGATTTCCCAAATCATGAATGGGTATGGTATATATATCCAAACAATACTCAATGTTACATTAAGTTGGGTCATCATGTTTACAAATAAAATTATCGAAATTGTGCGTTCTGATTTGGCATAGTTTGCGAGGTAACTAACAGTATGCATGGGAGGTTAAGTTATACCCTTCTCACGTGTTTATACTAATCGAGAAAGTAGGTCGGCGTGAATATTTTCACAGCCTGGTATGTGAGAGATACTGAAAGTGTAATTTTGCAAAAATAGACTCCACCTTAGTACTCTACTATTATTCATTTTGTTATTTCTTATGTACGTGAGTGGTTTATGGTCCGTTTCGACCACAAACTCTTTTAGCAGTAGATATCTGCTGAATGTCTTTAAAGCAAAGACGATGGCCAGTCCTTCACGCTCTATTACAGAGTATCGTGATTCTCTGTCCAATAATTTTCTGCTTGCATATAAGCAAGGCATTAGAGTTCCCTCATGTTCCTGTAATAGTACACCTGCGATGCCCTTATCAGACGCGTCAGTTCTTACAACAAATTCTTTTGATATGTCGGGTAATTTAAGAATTGGTTCTGAACAGAGTAATGCCTTTAATTGGTTAAAGCTATTCTGACACACTTCTGTCCAAACAATTTTGTTCGGTGACCCATTCTTTGTCAGATTTGTTAGCGGTGTCGCGATGTGCGCGAAGTTGTAAATGTATTTCCTGTAAAAATTTAGGAGCCCAAGTACTTTGCGTACTTCTTTTTTTTGTCTTAGGTGGTTGCAATTGTGCGATTTTTGTTTGTTTTTCTGTCTCGGGTGTCTGTGTCTCATGACTAACGGTATGATCAATCCTGCATTTGAAGCTTCGATATTAGTAAACATAGGTTGCGACACTGTGTCTCTATCAAAATACTTTTTTAGCATGTTTGCATGGAATGTCTTTGTTGTGTTGTTAATTTTAATCTCGTAATTAACATTAGATTTTACTGCTGTTATTTTGAATGGTCCTTTCCATGTAGCTAAAAGTTTACACGAGTCATCGGGTAAGAGTATTAGTACTTTGTCACCAATCTCAAATTTTCTTGATTTGCTTTTGCGATCAGAGTATTCCTTGTATTTCTCTGCTTTTTTAGTGACGGATTCCTGTGCTAGCTTACACGTGTCCTCTATTCTGTCTTTCAGGTTTCTTACATATTCGTAAGCAAACATAATTTCGTTATTGTCCTCCTCATTCCCTTTACAAATGTCGGCTACTATATTGATCGGGCCGCGAGGTGATCGTCCATACATCAACTCAAATGGGGAGTAGCCTGTAGATTCTTGGGGTATTTCTCTATATGCAAATAGGATTGCTGGTAAGTATCTGTCCCAATCATCTGGTTTTTCTGCTGACACTTTTCTTAACATATTCTTTAGAGTGCCATTAAATCTTTCACAAAGACCATTTGCTTGGGGGTGGTAGGGAGTTGTGAATGAGTGTTGGATTCCCATGAGTTTCATGGTTTCATGCATCATATGTGATGTAAATTGGGGTCCATTGTCCGACAGTATCTCATTTGGTATGCCTATTCTAGTAAAAATTGTCATCAATGCTTCAGCTATGTGATCCGATGTAGTTGATTTCAATGCTATCGCTTCTGGCCACCTGGTTGCGTAATCGACTAGAGTTAGTATGTGTGTATGGTTTCTATCTGATTTTGTTAAAGGGCCTATAATGTCAATTGCAACTTTTTGAAAAACTTTTTCAATAACTGGGGTTGTCTCTAATGGCAATCTCGGTATTCTGCCTTTTGCGACTCTTCTTTGGCATGTGTCACACGATTTCACATATTCTCGGACGTCTTTAGTAATTCCAGACCATGTGAAATTCTCGGATATTCTCTTCAATGTGGAAGAGCTCCCAAGATGTCCAGAAGTTATTGAATCGTGCGCTATTCCAAGGATTTTGTTTCTGTAAATACTCGGCGTGACCAGTTGTTTAGCTATTTTGTTTCTTTTCCTATGTAACCTGAACAGAATATCTTTTTCAATGATGTATTCAACTTTTGATTTCGTCCCTTTGTTTGCGATATTGAAATATGAAGTTAAAGTCGGGTCCTTTTTCTGTTCTTCAATGAACGTGTTCCTGTCAAATTGTTGTGGTTCTAGAGAAATAGTCATTGGCTTCTCTGTTGTCTTAGTCATCTTTCTTGTTTCTGCTAGACAAGCTGTTTCTTGGGTTAATGACCATTCTTTTACATCTGTTGGGTTGTCTTTAAGACCTTTTATATTGCCAACAATAACATCAGCGACGGGGTTGGGAAGTATACAGCATTCCACTATTCCTGTATAGTATGGGGTTTCTATGTACACGTTAGCTGTTTCAAAGGTTTCGACTGTGCCACTGAATGTGATGCATTGTACCGTTTTTCCAGTTTTGTCTTCGTCATTGATCAAAGATGCTTTTATTCCTACTGTACTGCATCCTGTGTCTCTCAATATTTTGCAATCAGTTCCATTAGCTTTGCCTTCACAAAAAAATAGCGATCCTGGTTTGTGAGTTTGTGTTAAAAGTGACATACCTTTCACGCAATACACATTTATATTTTCTCCTGACATTACTCGTGTCTGATTATTTACACTGGTTTGGAGTGATGCATTTGCAGTTTCTTTTGGATATCCCACGATTTTGTAACATTTGTCTGCTGTGTGGCCTTTCATTCCACAATATTGACATTTAATTATAGGTTCGTTGGTTTTCTTATACTCAGTATTATTGTCAGTGCTATTTCTTGTTTTGTTTTGATAGGATCGGCTATGGTCTCTATTGAACTGTTTGTTCCATGGTTTGTTACTATGATCATCTTGTTTCACTTGCGTGTTCCGAGTGATTGATCGGCTCGTTCTATTTGAGTACTGAACTTTAGGTGTACCTGGACTCTGAGCAGCGGCAGCGTAGTATGGTTCCTTCAATGTTCTGCTAAGGGGTGTCAATGGATGTGCGCTGTTAAAGTTTTCTGCGTAGATTTTTAATTTGTCCAAGTTTTCTGGCTTTCTCTCTTTAAAGAATGCGACTAAATCTGGGTTGCAAGCTTGATAGATTCGATTCTTCAGCGTGAGATAGTAAAGGCCTGCAAAGTCGTCTTGTTTTACGTTTGCCAACTCAAGCCACCGATTTAGAAATTGAGTAATTCGGTTCACGAATGTATTAAAGTCTTCTCCATTTTCCGGTTTTGCAGTGTGAAACCTTTCCTGGTAACCATCTTCCGTTAATCTAAATCTTTTTAGTAGAGCGTCTTTAATTTTACCATAGTCATCTGCATCTTCAGTTGTTAAGGTATAGAAAACTTTTAGCGGTTCTCCAGATAAGCAGTTAATCAAGGCTGTGGCCCATTTGCTTTCTGGCCAACGATAACCTTTAGCCTGAACTTCGAATCGGTGTAAGAAGGATTCTAGACAGTCTGAGCGTTCATCGTATGTTGGCATGCGTGGAAGTTTCACGAAAAATTCATCACTATTATTATGTTTTCTTTCATGACCGGTTTTTGTTTTTTCAATTTCCAGCATCATTTGGGTCCTTTTTGTTTCTTCTTCTGCTAAAGCTATTTGTCTTTTTAGTTCCCTTTCTTGGGCTCTTTCTTCTCGTTCTTCTCTGCGTATTCTTTCTTCGTTTTCTTCTCTACGTATTCTTTCTTCCTTTTCTTCTCTACGAATTCTTTCTTCTTTTTCTTCTTTTATTTTCTCTTCGCACCATGAAAACATTATTTCCTGGGGTATTTCTAAGTCCTTTGCGAGACTTAAGTATCTTTTATATGCTTCCATTTTTGCAATAAATTATTACGATGTTTTATATATATTATATTGACAGGATACTGTTACTGACTGTTTTATTTATTTACACTTACTGGAATGAACTGTTCTATTTTTAGAAATCTCTCTCTCTCTTATTTCAACTTATTATGTATGTTGAATTTGATGCCTTTTATCGTTATATCTTATAAAGCAATGTGTCAATACAATGCGGAGTTATTATGACTTGTGTCAATAACAATGTGTCAATCGCGTGTACTCTAAACTATGTTACTACGAAAAATGTATCACCAATGTGTGTGACTCGTCGTTAGTTTGTGTACAATTATTCGCAATGACGCTAATATACTAGAGTGTGATAACAATAATAGGATGCCAAAATAATCCCAAGTTATCTATCACTAAATATAACAAGACGGCTAGTAGACTCCTTTTATTATTATTTAGTTTTTAAAGACTCACTTTTCAGAACATAATATATAAGTGGTTTTCGGTAACAGTAATATGCCAAAAATGCATTTAAAACAAATCACTATGCAAAACAAATCACGATGTCTATAGTTACTATGTGATGCCCAACTCATGTAAAAGAGAATAATGAAGGATATATTTACCAACTCAGTTCGTGGCTTGGACCTCTCTCTTGTTCAATGGTTGTTCAACAATTGTAATTAGGCATTGAAGAGTGTTTAACAGTGATGTCTGAAATACAAAACAATAAAATATCGTAAGATTTACAATAGTTACAAAATGTGTTCACAACACTGAGTGATTGGATGATAGGTGAACGAATCGTTATGGAATGTAAACATATTGAAAACAATTCATGAATGAGGCAAACAACAAAATGAAATGAGTGATGTAATAACAAAGTGGACAAGGAATGAATGAATGAATGAAAAACTGAGTGAATAGATGAATGAATGAATGGATAATGTATGAATGAAAGAATGAAGGGAGGAATTAATGTATGAATGATTGGATAAATGAGTGAATAAACGAATGAATGGATGAAGGAATGAATGAATAAATAAATGAATGAACAATGAATGAATGAATGATTTATAAATGAATAAATGGATGAAGGAATGAATCGATAAAATGCTATTCAATTTGAATGAAAGAATGAATGGATAAATTGCTATTCCATTTAAATGAAGAAATGAAAAAGAAAAAAAAATAATCCTGTAAATAGGGAGTTCAATTAAAATATGATCAAGTGGGGCAATTAAGAGTTTTACAATTTAAACTTTAAAGTTAGATGAAATAGATATAAGTAACTAAATAAATTCAATTCTTTATATGTGTCCCTTCCAAAATGTCATGGTCTCAAGTGAGTAAAGAGCTACTCGACTATGCATAAAGATATATGTAGAATGAGGCCCCAGAATTTACTAGTTACTATAAATGAAAAACAATTAACGATTTGTTTACAATGAAATAAAAATAATGATGAAATTTAATTAAAAGAGATAAACAGTGATCGTGGCAGTTACAAATAGAGATATGAATATTTTACGTAACTTATGATAATATGTCAGGTTCGTAAGTTTACGTTTCCAGGCAGTTGATGGGCTTGGATGATCTATTCCTCTGATAGTAGGATCGGACTCGTAAAATTCCACTTCCAGGCAATTGGTAATGGGTTAATATGTAGTCCTTTGACAGCGGGCTTGGGTTTGATCCTTGAAGATTATACAATCAAAGTTAAAAGCTCCGGCGTCTTAATGGTGTAGATATAATATCTACAAAGTCCCAAAAGATAAAAAATCTTCCAGTATATATATAGGAATAGAGCGACTGGCCGTCCGGCATAGATTGTGGAGAGAAAGTGAGTGTCAAATGTTAGACCTATCAGCTTTTATAATAAGTGGCTACGTGACAGAATGTAGAACGAAAAGTATTCACTAATTAGAAATTAATTCGAGGGAAGGCTATAAAAGGAAAGACGATCTAATATTAGAAGGTAAAGTTTATCTAACCCTACCGAAATATAACTGGAGTGAGATGAATTCAGTTCTTAATAAAATAAAATTTAATAAGATAATTGTGAACAACCATTACTGTGACACTCACACTACAATGTTATGGCGATGACCCAATCAGCACCAGCTTCTAACGGTTCTCACACTACCATGTTATGCCATCGACCCAATCAGCACCAGCTTCTAATGGTACCCACACTACCATGTTATGACGATCGACCCAATCAGCACCAGCTTCTAATGGTACTCACACTACCATGTTATGACGATCGACCCAATCAGCACCAGCTTCTAATGGTACTCACACTACCATGTTATGACGATCGACCCAATCAGCACCAGCTTCTAATGGTACCCACACTAACATGTTATGACGATCGACCCAATCAGCACCAGCTTCTAATGGTACACACACTACCATGTTATGGCGATGACCCAATCAGCACCAGCTTCTAACGGTTCTCACACTACCATGTTATGACGATCGACCCAATCAGCACCAGCTTCTAATGGTACTCACACTAACATGTTATGACGATCGACCCAATCAGTAACAGCTTCTAATAATAGTGCTCACACTACCATGTTATGACGATGACCCAATCAGCACCAGCTTCTAATGGTGCTCACACTACTATGTTATGACGATTGACCAAATCAGCACCAGCTTCTAATGGTGCTCACACTACTATGTTATGACGATTGACCCAATCAGCACCAGCTTCTAATGGTGCTCACACTACCATGTTATGACGATCGACCCAATCAGTAACAGCTTCTAATAATAGTGCTCACACTACCATGTTATGACGATGACCCAATCAGCACCAGCTTCTAATGGTGCTCACACTACCATGTTATGACGATCGACCCAATCAGTAACAGCTT
The DNA here is from genome assembly GCF_034508935.2 of Berghia stephanieae. Classification (NCBI taxonomy): domain Eukaryota; kingdom Metazoa; phylum Mollusca; class Gastropoda; order Nudibranchia; family Aeolidiidae; genus Berghia; species Berghia stephanieae. The sequence goes on along the minus strand of NC_088367.1, from coordinate 1,980,334 downwards.
CTAATAATAGTGCTCACACTACCATGTTATGACGATGACCCAATCAGCACCAGCTTCTAATGGTGCTCACACGACCATGTTATGACGATTGACCCAATCAGCACCAGCTTCTAATGCTACGCACACCACCATGTTAAGACGAGTGACCCAATCAGCACCAGCTTCTAATGGTACTCACACAACCATGTTATGACGATCGACCCAATCAGCACCAGCTTCTAATGGTACTCACACTACCATGTTATGGCGATGACCCAATCAGCACCAGCTTCTAATGGTGCTCACACTATTATGTTATGACGAGTGACCCAATCAGCACCAGCTTCTAATGGTGCTCACACTACCATGTTATGACGATCGACCCAATCAGCACCAGCTTCTAATGGTGCTCACACTACCATGTTAAGACGATTGACCCAATCAGCACCAGCTTTTAATGGTGCTCACACTACTATGTTATGACGAGCGACCCAATCAGCACCAGCTTCTAATGGTGCTCACACTACTATGTTATGACGATGACCCAATCAGCACCAGCTTCTAATGGTGCTCACACTACTATGTTATGACGAGCGACCCAATCAGCACCAGCTTCTAATGGTGCTCACACTACCATGTTATGACGATTGACCCCATCAGCACCAGCTTCTAATGGTGCTCACACTACTATGTTATGACGAGCGACCCAATCTGCACCAGCTTCTAATGGTGCTCACACTACCATGTTATGACGATTGACCCAATCAGCACCAGCTTCTAATGGTGCTCACACGACCATGTTATGACGATTGACCCAATCAGCACCAGCTTCTAATGCTACGCACACCACCATGTTAAGACGAGTGACCCAATCAGCACCAGCTTCTAATGGAACTCACACAACCATGTTATGACGATCGACCCAATCTGCACCAGCTTCTAATGGTGCTCACACTACCATGTTATGACGATTGACCCAATCAGCACCAGCTTCTAATGGTGCTCACACGACCATGTTATGACGATTGACCCAATCAGCACCAGCTTCTAATGCTACGCACACCACCATGTTAAGACGAGTGACCCAATCAGCACCAGCTTCTAATGGAACTCACACAACCATGTTATGACGATTGACCCAATCAGCACCAGCTTCTAATGGTGCTCACACTACTATGTTATGACGAGCGACCCAATCAGCACCAGCTTCTAATGGTGCTCACAGTACTATGTTATGGCGATTGACCCAATCAGCACCAGCTTCTAATCGAAGTTGAGTTGAGTTGAGTCCTTGGAAAAGTTTCTTTACTCACTTTTTCTCACCGTACTCATGTGTAAAATGAGTACATGGCCGTTAACAGTGGTGTCTCTGTCCGAAAAAAAATGTAATATCGCCTAACAGGCGTCATGTCCCGTCCTACGCGTTAAGTCTTGCTGTAGGCAGCTTCTTATGGTTCACACTATTATGTTATGACGATCGACCCAATCAGCAAAGTCCGGTCCGCATTCTTGCACCGTCGCGAACCCGCCTGGTAGCATCGTCACAACACACGGCTGTAGGCCGTGGACCCTTTGTAAAGCGCTTTGAGTACATTTAGTGGATATTGCGCTGTATAAAGGTCTATTTTAAATTTTTAAAATATAGATCGGGTTCGAACCTCGCTCATGTGTAAAATGAGTGCCTGGCCGTTCACAGCGCTGTCTCTGTCGGAAAAATTATAATATCACCTAATAGGCGTCATATCTTATTCTATATTTTACGTGTTGCTGTTGGTGAGGAACCCTTTATAAAGCGCTTTGAATACGTTAAGTGGACATTGCGCTTTATAAAAGTTCAAGATTCCTTTTTGTTTGTTTTTTTCCTACCATGGAAATGAATTTCCCTCCTAAAAAGTGAAATATGCGGTGATAGTGCCATTTATTTTTAATGAGCTTTTATATACCGCAATACCCACTAAATGTGCTCAAATCGCGTTACAAGTGGTCCCTGGTCAACAGCAACATTTAACATGTAGGACGGGACATGACGCCTATTAGGGGATATTACAATTTTTTTTCCAACAGAGACAACGCTGTGAAAGCTAATGTTTTTCATTTTACATGTTTATGGTAGTTGAATAAAATTATCCATGTACATGCTCATTTCTGATACATTTTTTCCAATTTTGAAAAGTAGCAAAATTCTCTAGGATTGAGTGAGTTAACATTGGAACTGGTCTGTTTCCTTTTTTTATGCCGGATGTTACTTTCTAATGTGTCCCTTACTATCCAAATGGTCTTGACAAAATCCTCTACACATCTCGCTGAGTCAGTCCCATGACTTAATCGGTCTTGAAATAAGTTATAAAGTACTCCCACGTGATTAAATATAGTGTGGAAAAAATCAAGGAGGTAATTGAATTCTTTGTCTTCCAGAATTCTTTGGAGTCCACAAGCTTCTCTTACGGTTATGTCATCCCACATTGAAGGGTTTTCTATCATATTTTCAAAGCAATCAAGAAACTGCGTCCCCGTGTGGTGTCCGAGGTCCCTCAACTGAGAGGGTCAAGAATAGCCCAACGCCAAGCCAGCGTGTCGTAAAAGGCGACTAATGCGGCTATGTGGTCTAGTGGTATGACACTCGCTTTCGGATCGGAAGGTCCTGGGTTCGAGCCTCGCTCGGCGCATAGTTGAGTCCTTGGAAAAGACTCTTTACTCACATTCTCTCACCGTACTCAGATGTAAAATGAGTACCTGGCCGTTAACAGCGTTGTCTTTGTCCGAAAAATTGTAATATCGCCTAACAGGCAACGAAGTGGCTTATAGGCAAGAAATTGATAGATTTGTGTCTCTGTGTGATGCCCACCACCTAGAGCTTAACATAAGCAAGACAAAGGAGCTAGTGATTGACTTTAGGAGAGTGAAGGAACCGATAGAACCGTTAAAATTAAAGGACCAATTCGTCCAGCGAGTTCCTCACTACAAATACCTTGGTGTAACGATTGATGACAGGCTCAAGTGGGATGAACACTTGAAAATAATTAGGCATAAGATGTGCAGACGTACATATTTTTTATCAAAACTCTCTCAGTTTAGAATAGATAAAACCCTCTGCACATTATTTTATAGAGCAGTCATCGAAAGTGTTTTGTCATTTTGTATAACAGCTTGGGGAGGCAATTGCTTAGCAGTGGAAAGGAACAAAATAAATTCAAATATTAAAAAATCCATTAAACGCTATATAAATGATGTTGACGATGTAGATCTTTTATACGAGAAATTTTGTATAAATAAAATAACTAAAATATTAAATGACCAGTATCATCCACTAAGACCATCAATTATTATGTCAGAAAGAAGTGGTCGCCCTTTCTCTATTTCAACGAAAACAGAGAGACACCGAAAATCTTTTCTGCCGTCCAGTATTAGGCTTTATAACAACAAGCAATAATCATTTTATATAATTATTTCTCATTTTTACTTTTAAAAAAATATAAATATTAATTTATTAATTTATTTGTTTTGCAATCTTTTCAATTTTCAATTTATAGTGACAGTTTTAACTATTTTACAGTGTTTGAAATTATTCATATTATAAAGCGCAGCTCTGGTTATAGAGCTGCTCCTTTTTTATATATATACATCCTATTTCCATTGTATTTTTTATCTTATGTGTAAATTATAACACGTCTGTACAAAAAATTTCCTTTTTGGGATGCAATAAAGTATTATTATTATTATTATTATTATTATTATTATTATTATTATTATTATTATTATTATTATTATTATTATTATTATTATTATTATTATTATATGTCTCGTCCTACATGTTAAATGTTGCTGTTGACCAGGGACACCTTGTAAAGCGCATTGAGCACGTTAAGTGGATATTGCGCTATATAAATGCTCAATTTTTTTTATTTAATGGTGTGTGATTCCCCCATCTTTGAGTCACCTGGTCCTCCAGGTTGGGGGTTGGCAAAGGGTTAACACCCCTTTCCGTTAAACTCAAACCGTTACAGAAACGCAGACGGACAAACCAAATCCTTTTTTTTTAGCTTATTAGCTCAGGATAGAGAAGGATGGAAACTGTTTGTCTGTGGCCTATACCCTGACCCAGGGTGAAAAAGGCAATGATGATGATGGATCAAGAAACTAATTTTTTGTTTTATGGACACTGGCTATGAACCTGCTCTGAAAATTTCATCGTGTATTACTTGTAGTGGGCAAACGTTTTGCTATGAACCTGCTCTGAAAATTCCATCGTGTATTACTTGTAGTGGGCAAACGTTTTGAGTGTTCAGCCCTTAAAGCATCGAGACGCTTAGGAGAGACAGAAAATAATGAAGAGAATCCCTCCAGGTTTGTAAAGAACAATCTGGCATTAGAAATTATGACCAACAAATCTTTTAAGGATTAAATTGAACTGATGTGCGTAACAAGTGTGCGGCTATGTGGTCTTGTGGTACGACACTCGCTTTCGGATAGGAAGGTCCTGGGTTCGAGCCTCGCGCTCGGCGCATAGTTGAGTCCTTTGAAAAGACTCTTTACTCACCTTCTCTCACCGTACTCAGGTGTAAAATGAGTACCTGGCCGTTAACAGCGTTGTCTTTGTCCAAGACATTGTAATATCGCCTAATAGGCGGCATGTCCCGTCCTACATGTTAAATGTTGCTGTTGAACTGGGACCCCTTGTAAAGCGCTTTTAGCACATTTAGTGGATATTGCGCTATATAAAGCTCAATTCAATTTAATTTAATGGGCATAGGGATACTCGCTTTTTATTATAGTTTTCACACCACCTGTTGTTCCGCTCATCACCCCTGCACCATCGTAAGCCTGCACTATAAGTGTTTCTTTTAATATAAAAAAACCCAAGTTCTTCTTTCCAAATACAGGCAAGACCATTTGCTGATCTGACGTGCCCGTCTACAAATCTTGATACTCGTTCAACGGGAAGTTTATCGTTCACATTACGTAATATTATTACGAATTGGAAACACAAGAAACATCAGTGGTTTCATCGGCTTCAACAGCCACAAATTCTGGGTTTTTTTTCAATCTATTTCTTAATAAACTCTAGTAAATTTGATATACAAAGTCTAGAAGCTCGTTTTGTATAGTGTTGGGCGTGTATTTTGTAACATTTACTGATTTTAGATGATCTTCCAGCTGTTGGCTATCTAAGGAAGGGAGAAGAAATAAGCCTCTCTTGAACGAGGATTCTCTTTCATCAGGACCACGAAGTGGTCGCTCGTGTATCCCACAAAATTTAATGCAGTCAATTATTTTATTCAATACATGCTTATTTTTGTCAACTCGCTGATTATGTCTTTGCACATACAAACTAATGGGACGGTCAATTTGAGTTGCTATATTTAAAGATCCAAAAGTTCTATAACGAACGGCATTTGTAAGCTGAGTCTCAGTATTTTCATGGGTTTTAGCGCTCTGATGGAAGTGGTTAAGGTCACTTTAGCTATACATGTCCATGATTTGTCAGTGTTTGTTGCATCTGTAAAAAGTCGGCAATAAAAACAAAAAAAACAACGTTTTTTTTTCTAAACTAAATGTGAGCCATTCATGCCTGTCATACCATGTCACTGAAAAAGAGCGTTTTCGAGATTTCCACACCTGTGTTAATTCAAAATCAGTTGGTTGGTGAGGCCCTAGTCTTTTATTTCTAATTTGTCATCTAGTGTCGAGCTCCCAAATGGTCGGGGAAGTAAAGAGTCAAATTGATTCATTGCAATTCATTATTTTAAAATCACAACTTCAAATAATGGAAATCAGTAGAATACGATTAATTAATGATAACACAAATAAAAGGTAGATTCAGATATTGAAGCTTCTCAAAGAAAACAATCACTCTACTTAATCACTTAAGAAATCAAACAATACAACAAAGGATTACTGTTGACTATCTTCGCTTTCGTTCTCTGACTGTCACAAATACGCACAAACACACACACACACACACACACAAATACATACATACATACACTCATACACACGCTACCATCAACTCGGCATTACAAGCAAGAAATAAGTTGGTAAATTCGTCCACAATGCTTCGTTACATAGAATTACTTATTAACAATAATTACAATAATCGTGAAAAAGTGTCGGGGCGGGAGGAATTTAATATGTCATATTTTAAAGTTTTATGTTGTTTTTCTTTGCTGCTTACAAATTAACTTGACAATGATCAGTGTTTTTAACAGTTAATGTAATATTTTGGATGGCCTAAGTTACCTTAATTATGACGTAAATGGTGTAACATTGGCGCATCCCCCAGTCCAACGGTGGAGCTCTCTGATCCTGGCACAAGTCGTGGGGCTTCCGCTATATTTGAAGATAGTAAAATTCGACCCAGTTTCTCGCTCAATCACCTGTAGCGATACAGATGGATAGAGCATTAACTGGAGCTTTGGATTGCTTTGCACCACGGTGTTGATTCAGTCACTAAATCGCGCATGATGTCACCAACACACGAGTCGGCGCAGTGTGTAAATCGGAACCTTGAATAGAGTGGAGACTAAAAAGGCAGTATGTTGTTGGCGAGTTGGCGAAAGACAGTGTAGTTATAATTTCTCAGTTTAATTTTTTAATTAGATTATGCTGTTAACGATTTTAAAGGATTGGTGGTGCTTGACACCATTCGATCCAATGGCCCCACGCCGCTGGATGTCATAATACCGTCTCCTCCTAAGTCCTGCTCATTAGATCATATCCCAACAAATCTTCTTTTAAAATGTCTTGACTCAACCTTAGATATAATTACCTCTATTATTAATCGATCCCTGAGCTCTGGAATAGTACCTATCTGCCCTAAAAAAGTATCAGTGGTTTCATCGGCTTCAACAGCCACAAATTCTATTTCTATCTCGTTCTTAATAAACTCTTTGTCTTTTGTCACCCCATAACTGAAAAAATCGAAATTGACCCTGATGATTTAAAAAAAAACACCGCCCCGTATCAAGTTTGCCCTTCATTTCTATTATTCTCAAAAATATTGTTTTAACGCAGTTAAAATCGCACCTGTTGTCTAACAATTTAACAGAAAAATATCAGTCTTCTTACGGAGAATATCACAGTTCTGAAACTGCAATACTGAAATAAGTTATCAATAATTTATTACTGTCTTGTGATAGAGAAGAAGTCTCCATACTTACTTTACTTGACCTGTCAGCAGCTTTTGACACAATGGATTACACCATTCTATATAAAAGTCTTTTCAAGAATTTTGGAATCAGTAAAACCGTCCTTCAATAGTTTAAATTATATCTAAGTAAAAGAGCACAATCTGTCTTGATTGATGGCAAGCGGTCAATTGATTTACCATTGAACCTCGGTGTTCCATAAGGCTCTGTCCTAGGTCCAGTGCTCTATACTCTGTACACTTTGCCCTTGGGCGCGCAATTGAGCCCCATGAAGTGAATTGTCACATGTATGCCGATGATACGCAGCTGTATAAGTCTGTCGTCCCGTCTAGAATGCATGTAGCTTCGCTTCATGTTGTACAGTGTTGCGCGTCCATAGGATGCAGAGTCATAGACTAAAACTTAATGAAGAAAAAACTGAAATTGTAATATGTGGTACACCGTCTAATGTCAGGAAGACTGGTATACATATTATGACTAATTTAAACTGCCACGTGTCCATGACAGATGGAGCAAAACATCTTGGTTTTGTACTGGACGACTCTTTAAGTATGAAACACCAGATTAACGAGATATGAGGACCATGAATTTTGAAGTAAACAGATTGCAAAGAATGAAGCGGTTTCTCCCATCCAACCAGCTTGAAGCAGTTGTCTGTGCTCTCATTCTTTCACGCCCCGACTATTGTAATTCGCTGTTGGTGGCCTTCCTGACAAGAAAGTTGACAAACTCCAAAAGGTACAGAACAGGGCGGCCAGAATGGCTCTGGGCATTAGTCCACACGAGAAAACAAGTATACAAACTATGCTCAGAACACTACACTGGCTGCCCGTTCGAGCCAAAATCGAATACAAAATTGCCATTTTTTCTTTCAACGCTCTAAATTCCCGATCTCCGAGCTACATCCAAGAACGTGTGGTCCCCTACTCCACAATTCGCCAGCTTAGGTCATCGGAGATCCAGCTACTAAATGTGCCAAATACACGGCTTACTAGTTTCTGCAATAGATCTTTCTATAAAGCAGGACCTACCATTTGGAACTCGTGCCCTTTGTCAGTAAGGCTTATAAACAATATAAAGAAAAATCTGAAGACTCATCTCTTCCAGACATTTTTATCCTATGCATTTTCTTCTTGATGAGTAAATCATTCGTTTTATTTTTTGATTCCAATTTCATTTTGTAAAACTTGCATAGTTAGTGTGTGTGTGTGTGTGTGTGTGTGTGTGTGTGTGTGTGTGTGTGTCGGTTTGGCTCGATTTGAGTGTGTTTATGGTCTCCATGGAAGAACACTTTTATTATTATTATTATTATCATTATTATTATTATTATTATTATTATTATTATTATTATTATTATTATTATTATTATTATTATTATTATTATCATTATTATTATTATTATTATTATTATTATTATTATTATTGATTATCATTATTATTATTATTATTATTATTATTATTATTATTATTATTGGACGGCACAAGAAGACCATTAGGTGCTTATACTTTATTGGACAAGACATTGATGTAAAAAAAATAAGGGGGGGGGGTGGTCCTCCACATAATCTTCGACCAACTGTTGAACAAGGCAACTTATAAAGGTCGCACAAAACATGTCACGAAAACCCACTGGTCACCCATTGAGCACATAACATGCTAGCCATTCTTGAATTATGTTCAGTGGGGAGAATGCAATAATGTGAAGCATCACTGAAGCTGAACTTCTTAAATACCAGATTCCAAGTAAGTTTTGAATAGTATAACCTTTTTAAGGAACCGCAATTTTCAAATACAAGAGGTGCATAATTAAAATGACATAGTTATTAATTTGACCTCTCCTCTCTGAGTTCCTATGTGTGCGGCTATGTGGTCTAGTGGTATGACACTCGCTTTCGGATAGGAAGGTCCTGGGTTAGAGCCTCGCGCTCGGCGCATAGTTGAGTTCTTGGAAAAGGCTCTTTACTCACATTCTCTCACCGTACTCAGGTGTAAAATGAGTACCTGGCCGATAACAGCGTTGTCTTTGTCCAAAAATTTATAATATCGCCTAACAGGCGTCATGTCCCGTCCTACATGTTAAATGTTGCTGTTGACCAGGGACCCTTTGTAAAGCGCTTTCACATTTAGTGGATATTGCGCTATATAAAGCTAAATTCAATTTAATTTAATTTAATTCCTGGTTGTAGGCAATCTATTAAACTTTCCGATATTCGCCGCATGCCATGAAAAAGAAGTATGCCCTTCGCCACAGAGAAATACTTCAAAATTTTCTTATTGTGACAAATTTTCATGTTTAATCCATATTGTTATTAGTTATATTTTTATGATTGCAGAAATCACAACAGGAAGTTACTTTCAACTATTAGAATGTAACAATTGTTAATGTGAAGTGGGGCAATATTAGGAGTGGTGTACATGAATCTCGTGAAAAATAAACCCCTAGTCAAGCCTGTGGGAGTTCAGTAATAGTAATCACAACAGAATTCACTGTGTATTAACGTAAACCCTCCAAAAGTTCACTCATCCCAGACCGTCCGTTTTTTTTTATATACCGTAAAGAAGAAAAATTCCAAAGTATGGCTGTAACCAACGCAAGAAAATCGGCTTAATGTCACCAGCAATCCTAGTGTCCGAGCCAATTATCATTAAAATCCATCAGAAGCTCGTGAAGATATCCACGTCAACGCGTGCTGCTCAGGGGTTGTGGAACGGACTATAGCTAAGAATCACTTTGGTATTCAATGTATTATATCGATGATGATGGCAGTGGCCAGTTGTCAGCAAGTCACGGCACGATAATATCAAACTTCCAAAGTCTGTTTTGCTTCTACATCCGTGACTACAAATCAAATGAAATGTATCAAAAGAAAATATCTTTAATGAGTGGAGTGTTATTGATGCTATGCACTTAGTTGAAATACTCACAACATCTGTCAACCCGAGAAACCGTACTTACACACAGAACTCTATGTAACCTTAAACGTTTATAAACTGAATAATACAATTTAGTGAGAACTACCCATAAAAATGGCTTTCTAAAAACTCCGCCAGAGCTGAGTGACGTCATTTTGGTTCCTTTTATATAATGGTAAACTATCTTTATTTCTAAAACATGACCGTGGAGAAAATTAGTTCTAATCTCGTTTATGACATAATCCAAGCTGTTTCAACTCTGTATTAAACTTTGAACTTAATTTGTAATATATGATGAAATTGACACTGGAATTTGTTACTTCAAACGCTTCCCAAAATATTGACATGAATTTGACAAGGTTAGGAGCCGTATATATTAAAAACTCAGCTAAAAATACCCGTTGTAAAATCATATACATTGTGTTGGGACCGTAAAACAATAAAAACAATAAAGAAATTACTATCATCATACGCGTCAATTTCAACTCTTTGTTCTGGTCTTTCTTAGAATTTGTTGCATATTTTGAAATGGACGTGGTTGATCTATGACATTTTTTTGATGCTCGGACTTTGAAAATAATCACGGTATTAAACACCACCAGGAGGACGATGATGATGGGTCGGAAACCCAAGTAATTTACATATTTATAGAAAAATGAGAAACCCAATAATAGACTACCAAAAGATTGAAATAGTTCAGGAAAACTGAAAATGAATAAGACAAAAATAGACGTAAGTGATAGAATTAGTGACCGTTTTGGTGTAAAAATTGTCTTGACATGAAAAGGGAAGGCCACGCTAATCATTCTTTCAAAAGCCAGCAATAATGTAATCCAACTGCAAATGGATCCAGATGTTCCAATTATTGACGTGGCGTACATAGTAAAATATTTTCCACTCATGACAACGTCAGTTAATGTTAGTTCGAATCTAG
>NC_088367.1:1946863-1964363 GCF_034508935.2 Berghia stephanieae | reverse complement strand
TAATATTAAAAATAGTTATAAATGTTTACCCCGTGCCCCATTAGGTTTATCTGACCACTGCATGCTCTTGCTACTCCCCACCTACCGCCCTGTTTTTAAACGTGTAAAACCAGTAAAGAAAAGTGTACAGATCTGGAATGGAAGTGTGTGTGAAGATTTGCGTGGTTGTTTTGAATGCACTGACTGGAATGTTTTTATCGAATCATGTGATAGTGTGGATGAGCTGAATGACTGTGTGAGTGAGTATTTAAAATTCTGTGAACAGCTAGTGTCTTGTAAAAAAGAAATAAAATATTATCCTAACAACAAGCCTTGGATAACAAAAGATCTAAAACTTTTATTGAACCAAAAGAAAACTCTCTTTACTAGTGGAAACAAAAAAGATCTGAAAACAAAACAAAAAGAGATAAAGAGGGTAATATCTAGTTGTAGAGATAAGTACAAAAATAAAATTGAAAAATGCTTTTCTTCTGGGGATAGACGGGACACGTGGAGGGGGCTTAAAACTGCTGTGAACTATAATCAAAAGCCCACGATTATATCAGAAGATATTGAAATTGAAACTTTAAATAAATTTTATTCACGTTTCGACACAGCAAACAAATTTGATATTGAAAATGAAAAACATAAATTAGACAGGGCTTTGGAAGATGAAATGACTATTGAGGTCAGTGAAGAGGAAACGAGATTCGTATTTTCGAAACTAAACGAGAGGAAGGCTGCTGGGCCGGATGGATTGAAAGGAAAACTATTAAAAGAATGTGCCCACCAGCTTTCCCCCATTTATACACATATTTTTAACTGGTCCCTCCAATGCGTTTCGATCCCTAAAATTTGGAAAACTTCAAAAATTATTCCTGTTCCAAAAAAGAAAAACTTGAAACTATGAACGATCTCAGACCTGTTGCACTGACTTCAATAGTCATGAAATCTTTAGAAAAACTTGTTCTTGTTAAAATTAGGAATCAGTTTATGCCATTGAGTGATAGTCATCAATTTGCTTACAAACCAGGACGTGGCGTAGAGGATGCCATTTTGCTGTTTACAAACAACATCTACGGGCATCTAGATCACCCTAGGAGCTATTGCAGATTGCTTTTTGCAGATTTTTCTTCAGCGTTCAATACAATGCAACCTCAGTTGGTTGTTCAAAAATTGACTAGTCTGAATTTAAACAAGTATATAATTGCTTGGGTGCTCGAATTTCTTACGGAGAGAGCACAATATGTTCAATTAGGACAAAACAAATCTTCCTGTATAACTACAAATACTGGTGCTCCTCTATGTTCCGTTTGTGATTGTGACGTCATATCTTGTTTGCCCTCGTATATAAGCGGCAGTCACCGCTGACTCGCTCTCTTTTTTGCAATATGAATTTCTACTAAACTTTTCCCAACCGGATAACCAAAATCTAAGTATGTGTACTTAGTAAATCGCGAACTGCCCACTTCGGTGGAGATACATGCCTCGTGCATATTATTTATTTATTTTATTTTCTCATCGTGAATGAGATGTAAAAATCTATTCACGACAATTGGCGCTGCGACTAATAAAGTTTTACAATTTTCACTGTGGTTTTAGTGTAACTGTAAAATTTCGAACCCTGCCATGAAAATCGTGCATGTAGACACCACGTGCATGGGCACGGGAATTAGTTTCATAAAAAAGAGTTCTGTAAACAAGTCCGTCGTTAGTTAGCATTGTTCTAAAATTTCAACGGATTATGTTTAGATGCGCCACGATATTTTTCCTCTGGATTACATGGGAGTTGGTGGATGCTACCCAACCAGAGAGGTCTTAACTGCTATTTCTGCAGCTATTCGCCGTTTTAGGGGTCGGCAATTCTCAACTAATTATCAGTATTTCAGTGATTTAACTACGATAATATTTAGAGGGATTTTCACTCTACAAAAAAGGAACAAAATATTGGTGAGTACCTTTCCCATTTTCATTGAATTGTTATTTGGAAATGCTTTAAATGACTAGGAGATGAGACCTACTATGCATTATTCCTTATAACTATCTGCTGATCTGGTGAACCACTCATAAAATAGGTGTCATGGTGTTTTTACTTACACAAGAAGTCGTAGTCGATGTCTAAACTCCTGAGTTTAATAAATCATGACCTACCATGCATACAGGGTAGGGTGCTTATCTTTTATGCATGAGACTAGAGTCTCAAGGACTGACATCTGGAGTACTATTCCTATGCATTGCATGGCTCCCAGATTGCTGGTCAATTACCTCTATCTCTAGTTTTAAAGTCAACAGTAACTGGACTCAACTCAGGTAGACTAGCTAACTAGTCTCTTAGCTGTAAGTGATAACACCAGAAGATTACAACAGAGGTCGAAGTCTATGTCTAAACTGAGTTTAATCAAGACCCACCATGCATACAGGGTAGGATGCTTATCTTTTATGCATGAGACTAGAGTCTCAAGGACTGACATCTGGAGTACTATTCCTATGCATTGCATGGCTCCCAGATTGCTGGTCAATCAGCTCTATCTCTAGTTCTTAAGTCAACAGAAACTGGACTCAACTCAGGTAGACTAACTAAACTAAGTTGTAAGTGATAAATCACTTAACTAGCTGAACAACCTACACAGGCTGCTAGTTTTGTCTCACCAGACAGTAGCGTTCATCTTCATTTACATGTTCCTAACAACCCCTATTAAGTATAGGATGTTTATCTGAACTCTTTACATCCATACTCTGTAAACATATCCACTTGCCGTAGACACCTGGTCAGTGTCTAAATAGGATAAGACCACCTCGAACCCAGTGATTAAACAATGAAAATAGTTGAAAGCTATCAGCTGCGGTGTAGGTGTTGTAAACAAGTGAGAAGGGATCTTAGAGTATTCCAAGTTTACAGACTTTTATCATTTATGTCATTACTGCCAAGGACCTTTTGAGGTCATCTGGGATATGCAAGCCTTTGGCTAAAACCTTGCTTGACATTCAAGCCCATAAAGGTTTACTCACTAAGGAAGATGTGATAGATAAGATCAGTAATGGCAATATGTTAGAACTTTTTGATTTTCGGTTCCCGAATCGTGCGTTTTTGAGAAGCCAGACGAACATGTCCCTGGTACCTCTCGCTACAGTTCCCTGCACAAAATCGTTTCGAATGATAATGTGTCTGGTCCTGGAGACAGACGAAGGGACTGTCTGAGCAGCAGATCACAACTAAAGCTGCAGGTTCGCATCCTGAACAAGACACTACTAGCAATCCTCAAGGAAGTGCTAGTAATGTCATGAACCCTACATTTTGTATTGTGTAACGATGCGAAACGCACCATTCGTAATGCGTGGCACAATCAGCCTACCGAAAACATCCTTTTTGGCGTCCGACCAGGAGCGGGTTCCTTTCGTTCATGAAGGTAAATTTTGTCAAAATTCCATGGACAAGGTGCCTTACTCTGAGTGTCCTGAACCTGTAACTCACACATTGGACCCACCCTCTCAAGAATTTCTCAAACAAAGGCTTCACATCAATGGACCCACAAAGAGAGGACTGTGGACATGCGAGAGACACAATAAGACGAACCCGCTGGCTACCACGAAGAACGCCATCTATGAGAAGAACCATAGAACAGGAAGATACTCCAATTTAAGAATCTGGGTCAAAATCTGAGGAATTGGAAGATTGTAACCAAATTAGAGCAGTGACTCGCCACACAAGCATTAAAACAGCTGGTGGACAGCAGAGGACTGAGATGAGTGTAGAGGCAATGTTCAAAAAGATATCACTGCATGAGCAAACCCAAAGTAAATTACTCTCATTGCACTCCAAAGCCAAGACTTGGAAGTTATGCAAAGAGGTGCTCAACGTGCACAGCCAAGATCTCGCTCCAATTTCCCACCATCAAGTGCCTGTTTTTCATGTGGAGGTCAAGACCACTATGCTAGAGACTGCTCCATGAAAGGTCGCCCAAAGGAAGACTAGGTGCCAAACGGGCAGGGATCAGTTTGAGCCTGAAATTGATCCCAGTTCAAACAAGGGCAAGTAAAGAGGACCCAGTTTTTTGAGGCACAAAACAGATGTGACTATGAGCGATTTGTGCCCCTACTCTTCTGACTGTACTAATTTTATTGAAATGAACAAACTGAGGAAAACCTTGCCCAGCAGACCAACGACTGAAGACACAATGTAAATCGGTCTAGCCAAAATCAAGAACAGATCGTAAAACCCTATTGTGATGAAGAATGATACCCTTGTCCTTGGAAAATATTTTGATGATCGTCTTTCAATCTTAAAACATCTCAGCTCCATGCCCAACAGACAAGACTGGTAAACGCTGCACAATAATATTATACAATAGGCCCGAATCTCTTCTTCCTTCAAGATGACCACTTTAGACGAATGAAGTGATGGAGAATAAACTGCTAAAATTGCCACTTCCAAGAGATTTGGATTTGTGTGTAAGCATATCCTCAAATGATGTCAATGAGTAACTTAAGGCTGCTCATTGTGGTTAAAATATAAAAGTAAATATGAGAGGCCAGGACCTAACAATTCTAATACATTTGGGATACCCATGACATACGTTGAAATGGCATTCTATGGCCCTCAACAAAGATACAAATAAACTCTCACCAATCAGATCACTTCAATTACCACCACATTGAAAGTAATTAGCAGCTGTTAAGAATTCTTATTCAGGTCATTTATTTCCTGCCTCTGAATGCACATGACCTGAACCACCGCTCTGACCAATGACAGATGGTCAAGACGAGCGAGAAAAAAATTTATGGTGACGTTATGAAGCTACATACTCAGGAAGAATATATATTACTAATTGCTTCCGTCATCTGCAGTGCAGTCAATAACAGATAGTTTTTACAACAAAGAATTTGAGCTTATGCCTAAACCCATAAAGGAAGAGGGGTAATTATTGGTGAAATGTTAAAATTTGTTTTAAGCAAACTCACAAGACTGCTAGAAAACCACTGAAGACAGAGTTGAAAAGATGAAATTCGACTATGGAATTAGAAGAGGCAAAAAGTGCACTTTGAAGACAGAAATTAAAAATTAAAGACGTTTTTATAACTGAATGCAATCCTGATCAGTCCTGCCAACATCATTGCGGATTTAATCTTCGGTGCACTGTTATGTGTAAAAAACAGACACAAACTTTAAGAAGAATGGTCAATCAAGAAGCCTCAAACTCTGTCATGGCTCATTTCTGTTGCTATGTACAAAATAAAAACCCAGACCATGGAAAGAAACAACAAAGTATGTATGACTGTCTGGAGCAACATCACGGTCTGTATCAAGTGAGCAAAATAGCAACGAGTCGATGCCACCACTGTCAACATGGCAGTGACAGTGATGAAGGGGTTCAATTCCAAAGAAAATACCAGGGAAGCTCAGCCTGATGGAACCAAAGGCTGAAGGAGAAGGGGTAGAGGTGACACTTTCACCTCCCCATCAAAGGGTAGAGGTTTCACCTCCCCACCAAGAAACTTCTCACATCATGATGACACAAGGGCACAAGGGACTACTAGAGACACCTGGAGCAGACACCATGCACAGGGAGCCTGATGACACCCCAAGCAATCACAGGTTTGATGACAGCTGAAAAAGGTGCCCTGAACCCAAGACCTGATGATACCAGGGTTGGAATCCCTCAGAATCACAGGCTTGATGATACCTGGTGTAAGCCCCTCTGAACCCAGAGACCTGATGATACCAGGGATGGTACCCCTCGGAATCGCAGGCGAGGAAGGGAGAGAGCTACCCAGAGGCCCATCTGATAATGGCTTAAGAACCCGACCCAACCTGATGGAACCAGAATAAGCCAAGATGTGAGAAAGAGCCCATGAGGGTACCACGACGACCATGTGGGCCAGGAAATCATGGTAGTGGTACCCCTAATGAACTGATAACATGAACACAGGAGAATTCACCTCAAGCAGGCGAGGGAGGGAATTATGGCTATACATCAGAAGGTATTTTACTACCTCGATCAGGTGAGTCAGAAGCATAAGCTTCAAAATGATGATGGATACCACCTTGTGGCAGGACCTGTATTATAGACATTAACATGAATTGGTAACGGACATGGTTCCGACTATGCTTTTAAAAAAAAATTCTGACATTATCCCTGGTCATCATCATCTTGTCAATCAATTAATAAAGAGCTCCCCTATCCTGTTAGCAATAACGTAAATACTAAATAAGCTCAATTTTTAGCTGCATTGTTTTAAAGAAAAAATGAGACATATCCACCCATTTACAAGTGCAGCAAGCAACCACACTGATATTGTCTTACAATTTTGATTGCTTATATTCCCAATGAAATTTAAAATATTACATCCCTCCTAACATGTTATCTTTTATTAATTTTGGTCCAACTTTCATAAGTACTATTTTCTGATATGGATATTTTCAGTAATGTTTTGCGGATTTTTATTTTATTTCAATTTTTTTTCAAGGGAAATTCATTGTATCCCCTGTGGATTTTTATTTCAAGTTTTCAAGCCCCCTTGAAGGGATATTTATTGTTTGTTGTTATTTCCCCTGTTTTATGGCTCAATTGGAGCAACGCCTCATAAGGTAAGAAGTCTCTTTTTTCGTTATAGGATGTCAAACTGGAGACTGGGGTTTGTTTTAGAAGGGGGAGGAATGTAGGGAACAATATGCCTTTTTATGTTGTGTGTTTGTGTGTTGGTGTGTAGTATCTCGATCGAGGCTGTTGTGAGTTGTTGTCATGGTGTTCCATTTGTGATTGTGACGTCATATCTTGTTTGCCCTCGTATATAAGCGGCAGTCACCGCTTACTCGCTCTCTTTTTTGCAATATGAATTTCTACTAAACGTTTCCTAACCGGATAACCAAAATCTAAGTATGTGTACTTAGTAAATCGCGAACTGCCCACTTTGGTGGAGATACATGCCTCGTGCATATTATTTATTTATTTTATTTTCTCATCGTGAATGAGATGTAAAAATCTATTCACGACACGATATTACAATTTTGTCTGATATAGACAACGCTGTTAACAGCCAGGTACTCATTTTACCCCTGAGTACGGTGAAAGAATGTGAATAAGAAGTCTATCCCACTCCCCCTCCCCCCCCCCCTCTCTCTCTCTCTCTATCTCATGTTCTTCTGACTCAATATATCTGTTTATCCTACTCTCTCGCTCTTTCTATTTATTTCGTTCTCTCTCTCTCTCTCTCTCTCTCTCTCTCTCTCCCTCTCTCTCTCTCTCTCTCTCTCTCTCTCTCTCTCTCTCTCTCTCTGCGTGTGTGTGTGTTCCTCCCCTGTATCAATAATTATATATCTGTCTGTCTGTCTGTCTCTCTCCCTCTCTCTCTGTCTCTCTCTCTCTCTCTCTCTCTCTCTCTCTCTCTCTTCTCTCTCTCTCTGTGTGTGTGTGTGTGTGAGTGTGTGTGTGTGTGTTCCTCCCCCGTATCAATAATTATATATGTCTGTCTATCTGTCAATCTATCTATCTGTCTATCTATCTATCTATCTATATTTCTATCTATCTATCTATCTATCTATCTATCTATCTATATTTCTATCTATCTATCTATCTATCTATCTATCTATATTTCTATCTATCTATCTATCTGTCTGTCTATCTATCTATCTATCTATCTATCTATCTATCTATCTGTCTGTCTATCTATCTCTCTCCCTCTCTCTCTCTCTCGCTCTCTCTCTCTCATCTTCCTCTGTTTCAATATATTCTGTCTATCCTGCTTTCTCCTTCCCATTTATGTCCTTCTATCTATCTGTCTATCTATCTATCTATCTATCTGTCTATCTATCTATCTATCTATCTATCTATCTGTCTATCTATTTATCTATCTATCTATCTATCTGTCTATATATCTATCTATCTATCTATCTATCTATCTATCTGTCTGTCTATCTATCTATATATCTATCTATCTGTCTATCTATTTATCTATCTATCTATCTATCTATCTATCTATCTGTCTATATATCTATCTATCTATCTATCTATCTATATGTCTATCTATCTATCTGTCTATCTATCTGTCTATCTATCTATCTATCTATCTATCTATCTATCTATCTATCTATCTATCTATCTATCTATATATATATATCTATCTATCTATCTGTCTGTCTGTCTATCTATCTTTCTATCTATATGTCTGTCTATCTATCTATCTATCTATCTATCTCAATGTTTATACATCTGTCTATCCTACTTTCTTCTTGCCAGTCTCCGTGGTCCTTACGGTGAACACAAAAAGTGAGGGGTCTACTCGACATTTCTCTTTGTGTGCGATTAAAATCGTTATTTACTTTTCTTCCTGGTCATAAGACAGAACAATTAAACTTGAGCTTTATTGTATTGGAATGGACACCAAGACTATAACCATAATTAACCCGCTGAATGTTAATGGTTGTCTCAAAACCAGCCGGTTTATTGTTCTTGTAGTTAGGGCCGCCATTATCGATTTAACGTCTCGTACAAAGGGACTTCACTCTAAAGTTGTTCTACATTCTTCAAATAGAAAAAAAAACTCGCAATAGGCTTCAACAGTCGTGACGGCACGTCCCTCGTAATGGCGCATAGTAACTTAGCAACCGGTTCTAAACCATCGGAACAATGGCGGGCGCCCTTTTGAAATACTTCTCCAACGATCATAAACGTGTACCCAGAAGATAAAACCTTATAAATCTGATCATGTTTTGACTTTTATACATTATGCTCACATGACATGTTAAAAAGTTGTAGCCAGCATGAATCCTATTGTCAATCATAGTATAATATCATTGGTTACATAGCCAGCATGAATCCTATTGTCAATCATAGTATAATATCATTGGTTACATAGCCAGCATGAATCCTATTGTCAATCATAGTATAATATCATTGGTTACATAGCCAGCATGAATCCTATTGTCAATCATAGTATAATATCATTGGTTACATAGCCAGCATGAATCCTATTGTCAATCATAGTATAATATCATTGGTTACATAGCCAGCATGAATCCTATTGTCAATCATAGTATAATATCATTGGTTACATATTGGATCAAAAGATGGCATAACTATTTTAATAGCAGGATATGTATAGGGAATGAGATTAGCGGGAGGACGAGAGACGCATGCGCACAACCAACAAGCCGTTCTCTCTCTCTAATAGCTTTTCCGCCGGTGATGTCACAGACTATGGGTGACGTCCAATCAAGGGACGCTACTCTTCCCCTAATCTCATTCCCTATTATGGCAATTTTTTTGGATTACGGGAAATACAAGAACGAGGACGAAGGTTTTACATTTTGCCTAGATAGCATTTAATTAGACTTGAAAGTATGATTCTGTTTTTTTTTTTTTTTTTTTTTGTGGTTTGATTTTTTTTGTTCTTGTTGTTTTGTTTTGTTTTTTTTTTTTTGTTTTTTTTTTTTTGTTTTTTTTTGGTTTGAAGGTGGTGAGGGGGGGGGGGGTTGAGTATATGTTTTTGTTCTTTTCTGCATGTTTCTTTTAAAGTATTTCCTTTTTTTACGTTTGTTGTTATTGTTTAGTTTCTTTTTTGTCTGTCTTGTTTTTGTATTTTATTTTCTTCATATCAAAGGAGACAATTAATCAAAATGTTTTTAATACTTCAGAAAAGGGGAAAATTTTGGAATAAGTTGTCTTGTGGATCTATAGAACACTGATATAAAATATGAAAGATGTGAGTATCAATGGTGAAGATGAACGTTGAGCTACAATGGAAACCTATCTCACTATCCATCTGCACCATTGGTATTTATGTTTCAAGCAGCCTCAGGTTTGGAAATACACACGACCAGCTATTATTGTAACCAATTGTCGCCAACCCATTTCTATCACTGTTATTTTCTCTTATAATAATAATACTTTGATTCATTCAAAAGAAAAATGTACAATTGTGTACAGTGTGTGTGTGTGTGTGTGTGTGTTAAAAGTATAGATCGTCTAGAGATCAATAAATCTTGTGGTTCCAAAGCCTTCAAATTGTGACATACAACATAAATTAACACATATAATAGGATAAATAAAATAAATAAATAATGACAACGCTGTGAATGGCCAGGTACTCATTTTACATCTGAATACGGTGAGAGAATGTGAGTAAAGAGCCTTTTCCAAAGACTCAACTATGCGCCGAGCGCGAGGCTCGAATCCAGGACCTTCCAATCCAAAAGCGAGTGGGATACCACATGAGCACATAGCCGCACAGTTTATCAGATTCTAAAAATGGGTATTTATGGATAATGGTTTAAAAATGTGCTTCAGGAAATTGCTGTCTACCATTGTCAACACTGGACTGTGTGACGAAACATTTTCTTTCACTGCGTGATTTCTTTATCATGTTCAATCCGTCTCAAAGCCTTGAATTGCTAGCATGTAGCTTGTGACTACGACAAGAAGAAACACATACAGACATACAAATTATTCATTTATGCATACAGAACCGACAACTCGTGTTAGAAGTCTTAAGATGAATGGTCTCGGCTGCTATAATAATGTTGATACACTGATATGATGATACTGAAGTTAACAATTATGACGGCGTTAATGATTATAATAATAATAATAATAATAATAATAATAATAATAATAATAATAATAATAATAATAATAATAATAATAATAATAATAATAATAATAATAATATAATAATAATAATAATAATAATAATAATAATAATAATAATAATAATAATAATAATAATAATAATAATAAATGGCAATTATATAGCGCTTTACACCGTTGTCACAGGCTCTACGCGCTTTACAGTATTATAAACCAAAACATATTACAGTGAGACAAGTGTGAAGGAAACGTGATACGATTTCAATTTAACAACAACAAAATATTAAAATAATATTTCAACATTATGACGAAAAAAGATAAAACTTTAAGCGAGATTTGAACGTTATCAACGAATCCGAGCACATCACATGTGATTGGAGAGAGTTTCAAAAATGGGGGGGCCGAAAATTGATTAATAGTTATAATAATCATGATAACAATAATAAAAATTATCTCTTATATCGGTCATCTCACCCATCATCGGCTAGACGCCGCTGAGCAAAATGCATGATATTAAAATATTTTATAAATACACATAGGACTGGAACGGGTTCCTTCACTTTAAAAAAGTTGTTACGGCCTTGAGTTAACTTGTCCACATGTTTCCAATCCTTAAAGGCCGTTATACACCCTTAAAGGCTCTTGATAGATCTCTACTGACATCTAACACGTTGTTCGAGAACGCTGGTATTAAGTCAATGACGGTCTATTGTTGAATTATATGATCACTGGTCTACCCACACAACCAGCTGGTTTGTGCTGCCCCGTCGTACAATGAGCGAGGGCAATACTGGGAAGGACGTCTACCCATAACACCAACTGGTTTGTGCTGCCCCGTCATACAATGAGCGAGGGCAATACTGGGAAGGACGTCTACCCATAACACCAGCTGGTTTGTGCTGCCCCGTCATACAATGAGCGAGGGCAATACTGGGAAGGACGTCTACCCATACCACCAGCTGGTTTGTGCTGCCCCGTCACACAATGAGCGAGGGCAATACTGGGAAGGACGTCTATCCATACCACCGGCTTGTTTCTGCTGCCCCGTCATACAATGAGCGAGGGCAATACTGGGAAGGACGTCTATCCATACCACCGGCTTGTTTGTGCTGCCCCGTCATACAATGAGCGAGGGCAATACTGGGAAGGACGTCTACCCATACCACCAGCTGGTTTGTGCTGCCCCCTCATACAATGAGCGAGGGCAATACTGGGAAGGACGTCTACCCATACCACCAGTTGGTTTGTGCTGCCCAGTCATACAATGAGCGAGGGCAATACTGGTAAGGACGTCTACCCATACCACCGGCTGGTTTGTGCTGCCCCGTCATACAATGAGCAAGGGCAATACTGGTAAGGACGTCTACCCATAACACCGGCTGGTTTGTGCTGTCCCGTCAGCCACTGAGCGAGGGCAATACTGGGAAGGACGTCTACCCATAACACCGGCTGGTTTGTGCTGCCCCGTCAGCCACTGAGCGAGGGCAATACTGGGAAGGACGTCTACCCATAGCACCGGCTTGTTTGTGCTGCCCCGTCATACAATGAGCGAGGGCAATACTGGGAAGGACGTCTACCCATAACACTGGCTGGTTTGTGCTGTCCCGTCAGCCACTGAGCGAGGGCAATACTGGGAAGGACGTCTACCCATACCACCGGCTTGTTTGTGCTGCCCCGTCATACAATGAGCGAGGGCAATACTGGGAAGGACGTCTATCCAAAACACCGGCATCTAGGACAAAGATAAGACAAAAACAACACAAAGACCATTTTAACCAGAGGGGCAATATGACAAAACCCTTTTAATTCCTTTTCTATATATTTTATTCTTTATTATATCTATATAACGACTTAAAACATGTGTGAGTCATTGACGGGTCTCCTTTTTGGAGTGGGATCAGATTTTATACTGGATACTATTGTACTGATTTAGCGACAAACATTACAGGTAGTTAATTGATTAAAAACGCCATGTGTGGTCCTACATGTCAGTTGTTGATGTTAGAATGGAACCCCATTGTGTTAGTTGAGTGGATATTGTACTAAGCTTGAAAAGCTGTTGATGTTAGAATGGAACCCCATTGTGTTAG
This sequence comes from Berghia stephanieae, assembly GCF_034508935.2. NCBI lineage: Eukaryota > Metazoa > Mollusca > Gastropoda > Nudibranchia > Aeolidiidae > Berghia > Berghia stephanieae. The sequence continues at coordinate 1,951,711 of NC_088367.1, read as the reverse complement.
TTGAGTTGATAGTGTACTAAGCTTGAAAAGCTATTGATGTTAGAATGGAACCCCATTGTGTTAGTTGAGTGGATAGTGTACTAAGCTTCAAAAGCTATTGATGTTAGAATGGACCCCATTGTGTTAGTTGAGTTGATAGTGTACTAAGCTTGAAAAGCTATTGATGTTAGAATGGAACCCCATTGTGTTAGTTGAGTGGATATTGTACTAAGCTTGAAAAGCTATTGATGTTAGAATGGACCCCATTGTGTTAGTTGAGTGGATATTGTACTAAGCTTGAAAAGCTATTGATGTTAGAATGGAACCTCATTGTGTTAGTTGAGTTGATAGTGTACTAAGCTTGAAAAGCTATTGATGTTAGAATGGAACCCCATTGTGTTAGTTGAGTTGATAGTGTACTAAGCTTGAAAAGCTATTGATGTTAGAATGGAACCCCATTGTGTTAGTTGAGTTGATAGTGTACTAAGCTTGAAAAGCTATTGATGTTAGAATGGAACCCCATTGTGTTAGTTGAGTGGTTATTGTACTAAGCTTGAAAAGCTATTGATGTTAGAATGGAACCCCATTGTGTTAGTTGAGTGGTTATTGTACTAAGCTTGAAAATCTATTGATGTTGGAATGGAACCCCATTGTGTTAGTTGAGTGGATATTGTACTAAGCTTGAAAAGCTTGTCTCGTTTGTCATTATCTTGTATTGCTTGTTTGTTTGTTGTTTCTTGATTTATTTTATTTTTGGACGCTGGGGGTGGGGGGGGGGGTTCCTTGGTTTCTGTACATTTCTTCTTAATTATTTTCTATTTATAGTCAATGTTTTCTGTTGTTTTTTTTTGTTTTTTTTTGAGTTACTTTTGTTTTAAATTTTTAGACGGGGGTATTTGTTTTCGTTCTTTTCTGCATGCTTCTTTTAACGAATTTTCCTTTTTTTTTTTCTTTTTGTTGTTTGTTGATTTGTTTTTTATTTTGTTTCTTTTTTAATTTTTAATGTTGCTTTTTTGTTTTGTTTTGTACTTTTGTTCTACAATAAAGGAAGGTATTAATTTTTAATGTTTTTAACACGTCAGAAAAGGGGGAAAACTCCTGAATAACATGTCTTGTAGATCTATAGGACGACTGTCATAACATATGAAAGATGTGAGTATCAATGGTAAAAATGAACGTTGAGCTACAATGATAGCCTCACCATCATTTTGCACCATTGGTATTTATGTTTCAAGCAGCCTCAGGTTTGGAAATTCACAAGATCAGCTATCATTTTAACCAATTGTCGCCAACCCATTTCTATCACTGTTATTTTCTGTTATAATAATGCCAGTATTAATAATAATACTTTGATTCATTCAAAAGAAAATAGTATAATTGTGTACACTGCGTGTGTGTCTGTGTGTGTGTGTGTGTGTGTGTTAAAAGTATAGATCGTCTAGAGATCAATAAATTTTGTGGTTCCAAAGCCTTCAAATTGTGACATACAACATAAATTAACACATATAATAGGATAAATAAAATAAATAAATAAATGAATAAATGATAAATAAATAATCAAATAAATAAAGACATAAAACATGAAGATAAAGCTGTCACATAATAATGATTCACCTTTATTTTTCTATTTTTTACTTTAGTAATACAAACATGAGAACGGAGTTAATCTCACTCCAGGCTTAGAAAACTTTACTTTCTAAGAGTAGATTATCACTCCTTTAACAGCCTTCTCTTTGAATGTATTTCATATTATTGAATACTTTTCTTTCTATCTTTTCAACTCGCCGCTTTTTATGGAACATAAAGAATTGAATTTATTTAGTTACAAACAGGCCTTACAGATTTGACTTTTTTCCTTTTAATTATTCATTTAAATTGATTAGCCATTCACTCAAGTATTCAATATCATTCATTATTCCTTATTCCATTCATTTCATTCATTTGATTATTAATTCATTCATTTCTTCATTCGTCCATTCATTCGTCTATTCACGCATTTATCTAATCATTGATATATTTATTCATTCATATATTTATTCCTGCATTTATGCTTTCATTCATTCATTTATTCACTCATTCATATATTTATACATTCATGCATTCATCCATTTTCTATTCACTCATTCATTTATTGCTTGTTCACTTTGTTATTGTATCGCTCATTTCATTTTGTTGTAAACCTCATTCGTGAATCATTTCTTTTTCCATTTGTTTACCGTCCGTAACGATTGATAAATCTCTCATCGAATCACTCATTGATAACATGAACACATTTGAACAACTTTTGTAAAACTTTCCAATGTCGATGGTATGAACGAGTACAAGTGGGAATCCAATCTTGAGTGGGGAACCATAAACTTGGATGACTTCCTTTTACTTTTGTTGATTATCACCGAGGGTTAAATTTAACTTGATCGTTCAGGCCATTGCAAAATTATGTATTTTTCCTCCATTTTTTTCTCTCTATCTTCGTTCTGTATTCCTCTTTCTCTCAAAAAGGATTGATCGAGACTTCTCTTGGAGACAAACGTTGACAAAAAACACAAGTCCAAGTAAGTACTTAATTGAGCTTTATATAGCTCATTATCCACTAAATGTGCTCAAAGCGCTTTACAGTGGGTCCCTGGTCAACAGCCATATTTAACATGTAGGACGGGACATGACGCCTGTTAGGCGATATTACAATTTTTCGGGCAAAGACAACGCTGTGAATGGCCAGGTACTCATTTTACACCTGAGTACGGTGAGAGAATGTGAGTAAAGAGCCTCTTCCAAAGACTCAACTCTGCGCCGAGCGCGAGGCTCTAACCCAGGACCTTCCAATCCGAAAGCGAGTGTGATACCACAAGAGCACATAGCCGCACAGTTTATCAGATTCAAAAAATGGGTATATATGGATAATGGTTTATAATATGCTTTTCTTTTACTGCGTGATTTCTTTACCATGTCCAATCCGTCTCTAAGCCTTGAATTGCTAGCATGTAGCTTGTGACTACGACAAGAAGAAACACATACCGACATACAAATTATTCATATATGCATACAGAACCGACAACTCGTGTTAGAAGTCTTAAGATGAATGGTCTCGGCTGCTATAATAATATTGATACACTGATATGATGATACTGAAGTTAACAATTATGACGGTGTTAATAATTATAAAAATCATGATAAGAATAATAATAATAATAATTAGCTCTTATATAGGTCATCTCACCCATCATTGGCTAGACGCCGCTGATCAAAATGCATGATATTAAAATATTTTATAAATACACATAGGACTGGAACGGGTTCCTTCACTTTAACAAGTTGTTACGGCCTTGTGTTAACTTGTCCACATGTTTCCCAATCCTTAAAGGCAGTTATACACCCTTAAAGGCTCTTGATAGATCTCTACTGACATCTAACACGTTGTTCGAGAACGCTGGTATTAAGTCAATGACGGTCTATTGTTGAATTACATGTGACCCTTCGTCTCAAAACGGTATTAAGTCGGGTTGGTTAAGATGTTGAAAAATGAATTAAAAGCCAGAAATATCAGACTTGTGTTGAGATTGTATGTTTTATTTAGGAGAATGGATACCATGTTTTAGGGTGCTAATGCCAACAATTTATATTTTTGACCAGTTTGACATTTAATTCGGCTTTTAAGCATGTGGTTCGTTCCGACATAATACCGTTTTGAGACGATGGGTCACATATGATCACTGGTCTACCCATAGCACCAGCTGGTTTGTGCTGCCCCGTCATACAATGAGCGAGGGCAATACTGGGAAGGACGTCTACCCATACCACCAGCAGGTTTGTGTTGCCCCGTCATACAATGAGCGAGGGCAATACTGAAAATGACGTCTACCTATACCACCAGCTGGTTTGTGCTTCCCCGTCATACAATGAGGAGGGCAATACTGAAAATGACGTCTACCCATACCACCAGCTGGTTTGTGCTGCCCCGTCATACAATGAGCGAGGGCAATACTGAAATTGACGTCTACCCACACAACCAGCTGGTTTGTGCTGCCCCGTCGTACAATGAGCGAGGGCAATACTGAAAATGACGTCTACCCATACCACCAGCTGGTTTGTGTGCTGTCCCGTCATACAATGAGCGAGGGCGATACTGGAAAGGACGTCTACCATTAACAACAGCTGGTTTGTGCTGTCCCGTCAGCCACTGAGCGAGGGCGATACTGGGAAGGACGTCTACCCATACCACCAGCTGGTTTGTGCTGCCCCGTCATACACTGAGCGAGGACAATACTGGGAAGGACGTCTACCCATAACACCAACTGGTTTGTGCTGCCCCGTCACACATTGAGCGAGGGCAATACTGGTAAGGACGTCTACCCATACCACCGGCTGGTTTGTGCAGCCCCGTCATACAATGAGCGAGGGCAATACTGGGAAGGACGTCTACCCATACCACCAGCTTGTTTGTGCTGTCCCGTCAGCCACTGAGCGAGGACAATACTGGTAAGGACGTCTACCCATACCACTGGCTGGTTTGTGCTGTCCCGTCAGCCACTGAGCGAGGGCGATACTGGGATGGACGTCTACCCATAATTGTGCTGCCCCGCCATACAATAAGCGAGGGCAACACTGGGAAGGACGTCTATCCATACCACCGGCATCTAGGACAAAGATAAGGCAACAACAACACAAAGGCCATTTTAACCAGAGGGGCAATATGACAAAACCCTTTTAATTTCTTTTCTATATATTTTATTCTTTATTATATCTATATAACAACTTAAAACATGCGTGAGTCATTGACGGATCTCCTTTTTAGAGTGGGATCAGATTTTAAACTGAATACTATTGAACTGATTTAGCGACAAACATTACAGGTAGTTTAATTGATTAAAA
>NC_088367.1:1939363-1941863 GCF_034508935.2 Berghia stephanieae | reverse complement strand
GCTTTTGCCTGGAAGAGAAATATACAACAATCAAACACCCTCATGAAACCACACTCAACACGAAAAATGAGATGTACAATACGTGTCCACATCGCCGGAAGTTCTTATTAATCAACTATAAACCGGAACCACTTCAACAAACAACAACAGTCAACAAACCAAACTCATGTAACACACAGTTCTGAGGATGGCTGATTAGGCCTGAAACATCGATGTAGACGTGACTCAAACATTGTGGTAAATATTAAAATAATAGTTCGCTCCATTGCTACATGTCGAGCACCTTTTGTACCATATTTGTATCAAACACGATTCAATATATATATATATATATATATATATATATATATATATATATATGTGTGTGTGTGTGTGTGTGTGTGTGTATAAAACATTTCTAGTATAATTACGATCAACTTCTACAATATAGTTTCGTGTGTGTGTGTGTGTGTGTGTGTGTGTGTGTGTGTGTGTGATTAACGGGAATTAGCTGCAATCACGTGGAGTGCCCGTTCTTTTTTATGTCTGTTGCTCAACCTTTGAGTACGACAGAAAAAAGATCCTCCACAACACTGAGTGATCACATCTGGAAACTGAAAGACTCAAACACACAATCCAACACCACATCGACCATCGAATCAACATTTTTAAAACCTATCTACACTGTAAACACAAAAAAACGCAACCTATGCATAGAAGAAAAATATCATATAGTAAAAAAAAAAAACCCAAAACGCCACACTAAACAGAATGAGAGAGAGAGAGAGAGAGAGAGAGAGAGAGAGAGAGAGAGAGAGAGATATTCGGCACGTGCTTACACAGGAAAAAATGCTTACCATCCAATACACACTACACAACCCAATGATACAACCACCACCCTTGCTCCAGCACTACACCACACCCAATTTGCACACACACACACACACACACACACACACACACATATATATATATATGCATATATATATGTATATATATATATATATGTGTGTGTGTGTGTGTGTGTATATATATGTGTGTGTGTGTGTTCAGAAATACAAGCTTTACGAAACAGCATGGGATAACATATAACAAAGATTTTTATTCAAAATAAACAAGAAAAAGAGTATTGTTGATTGTGATACAGATCTGCCGTTAGTCTGGGTTTGTTTGTTTTTTTTTTTTTTTGGATCGTAACGAATGTGACAATTTTGTTTTAGTTGTTCAGGAGAAGGTTTATCCAGCCCTACATAACACCGTTATGAGGGCACATGTCACGATTTTACTCTTCCATTCTAAAATTGAATTTTGTTTCAATCATTAAATCAGTTACAAAGGTAAAGAAGTGGAAAAAGAAACTGTCTCTAGAACAGCCGGGAAGTTCACCGAGTGCATCATTGACGCAATTTTTGAGCTCCTGATAGTAGTTAGGTTCCTTTCTCCTTCCGACGTCATGGCATCCGAACATTCTCTCTTGGAAATGGCCTTGATAACAACTGGTGTCCCTGAAGTTCTCTCTTTCGGAACACATCTTAGCAAGCACTGTTTCCACAAATGTGACTTGGGATACAATCTCTTTGTCGTCACATTTGTCATCCAGGCAATGTGTTTGGTAAGAGCACCAACTGTCCAGGTGGTCATACATTTCTCCAATACGGAATTGTCCCAGGATAGGCAGCATCTCTTCTGCCATCCCGTGCTTATCCCCGGCGCATAACATAACATCCTCACAGTCATTGCCCGAGGTCTCATTCCCCAAACCTGTAGAAGATTTTTTTAAAAGGTAAAAGTAGTGGTAGTACTTCAGAGCCATTAAGCCCTAGAGCGGGAGTTAATCTCACTTTCTATAGTGTGAAATGGACAATGGCAATTGCTTGCTATCCTTTCGATAAAACGCTAGTCTATCGCAATGTGCTTTTTCGCCATATCTAACAGATCCAGCTACCCAATCTTTGCTAGGTGGACAGGAGAATCAGAAAAACATCTCGACTGCACCCGGGATCGGTCTAGATCGCAACACGTGTGTTCCGAGTGCTCTACCAACTGAGCTATCGGGACCCTCATAGGAGATCAAAGTGAAATATACTTTGTTAATGACCATTTATAATAGGGGGACAATCGACAATGAAGACTGGAAAAGGTGTCTGAAACATGGGCGTTCTGAACAGGAGAATATAACATACATAAGAAAAAAAGCACCTCAACAGAAAGAAAAATACATGAAAAATTATCCAACCCTCTCCCCCCCCCCCCCCCCTCCTCCCAGTCTGTCTCGACTAGGGTCCGAACCAAAACCTCTTGCTTACTGGTATTCAGGAGGTCTGCTGTTCGATCCCAAGTCGGGGCACGCTGTATTTATGTCATATTTCTTTTAATGGTATTTTCATTTCTGCTTTGACCCTCACTGTTTCATACACACCAACATTTCTTATTTGCAGGTCTGATAAGCCAATTTATGAAGAGGGAGGATGTGTACGCTATGGGCGGCCAATAGCTTTGATAAAAGCTCATTTTAAGCCAC
>NC_088367.1:1881863-1934363 GCF_034508935.2 Berghia stephanieae | reverse complement strand
AGAGAGAGAGAGAGAGAGAGAGAGAGAATTTTATTCATTACTGTACTGACCTAAGACCCCCCCCCCACACACACACACCGCATCTACATAAGTCCGTGCAAGGCAAACCGGACCTTAAACACTTGCATCAGGTGCCGATACGTTCTCTCTTACATGAACATTTGATGAGTTTTTGGGACACGTTTGACCATTCTGGAAATAAGCTCCACAGTGGTTCATGTCGATCGACACATTTCTTGCAGGGTACACTTCTATAAAAGATATAATGTTAGCAAAAGCTCGATTTCTTTCAAGAACTGTGACATCATGATTATCATCAGCAGTGACATCTTTTAAAGCTTGTTTTTTTAAAGTATCGTGCATGACAAATTTTATGGTATAGGGCGGTCGTGTGCTTCCTGAGCGACTAAATCTCCTCCGGCAATAAATGACAACATATCAGAATCTTTTATAGATAACGCTATTTCACGAATATTTTCTTCCATATCTGTTGTCATTACAGAATGGAGTACTCCCGATTCCATGTTGTTTTTTTTTAAGCACGTTTGTTTATTATAGTCAATCTCTAATTTTGAACGTTGTCTCATTATTCTCGTGGGTTGCTAAATATATTCATTCGGTGACTCCTCCAAGTCAAATGACGAAGTTTGGAATTCTTGTAGAGCAATTCTTTTAGATTTCTTTAATTCTAATCGCCTAATTTTGTTGGCATTAAATTTTACACGACAATACTTATGCCACTTAGTATCATTTTGTTTTAAACTTTCAATAATCTCATTTAGAGGGACATTATAAACGGTCTGTGTTATCTTGTTTGGCATATCAAACACTTGTCCCAGTCTCTGGGAGCAGTTCTTTTTGCTATTGTATGTGTATCTGAAATCATGCAAACGCATTCCTTTATTAGGCATATGCAATATTCTTTCATAACTCTCTCTCTCTCTCTCTCTCTCTCTCTCTCTCTCTCTCTCTCTCTCTCTCTCTCTCTCTCTTTCGTTCTTTCTGTTAAAGACACATCATCAGCAGGCAAAATGTGTGCAGTGCCGTACATAAGGACACAACAGTACAAATAGAACATTCTCCCATTGTCCCTTTGAGGTAAATAACGTAAAGTAAATAACTTGCCACAATACAGCATCATAGTGGTTGATGATGATGATAATGATGATAATTATAGCAATGTAAATGGTATGCTGACTCTTTACTGTCATCAAGTTTGACTGAAATAGGTTTTAACTCACATAAAATGATTATAGCAGTATTTTTGGAAAGAAAAGAAAACAGGAGGAGGGGAGAAGGAGCACTGTCCTTTGTCAACACCGGTCATCGGCATTTATTGAGCTGTGTTCTGCTGGTCTGTTTTGTCTACCCCTCTGCTCGTCTTCCCGTCTGCCCGTCCGTTTTAGAGCAATTGATTATACTTATTAAATCAGATGCAGAAAAAAATCTCATATTATTATAGAATATTGCTCGCTAGACGTCCTTTAAAACAAGTGAAATTGAATAATATTTACGATTAAATAATTTGTATGGTTCGTGAATCGAAAGTAAAGGGGAAGGAAAACATCCGCTTCGACGCTAAAAATAGTCACCAATGGGAATCCAAAGGATGACGTAAAACAACCTTTGGTCGGCTTGCCTCGAATGTTTACACAATAAAAATGATAGAAATTATTGTTGTCCATTTCAAAATTTTCTAATTTTAAAAACCTTGTATCTCAACTAATACTGATCTCTCAGAGTGGTTCTATATCATAAATTATAGGGTTTTTCATATTCTACAACATATGTAATTTTCACGCTTTCAACCTTGTTTGCACAATTCAAGGGTTTTTTGGACCTAATTCCCCCTACTAATATATGCTTTCGTTCGTTCGTTACACGCACGTACACGAATGGAAACGTATTTTGGTGTGAACATATCTACGGTAAGTCTCCAAATCGTGTTTCGAATCATTTTTCTAATTATTACAATCAAAAACCGACGCAATAGACCGGACAATCAAGGATCGGCAGCTTGTATGATTGACAATTATTCCAATTCTGAAACGTCAGAAACTAGGATAAAACCTTTCGAAAATGTTGGCTTTAGTCCCGGGGTTGTATCTTCAATCTTCAATGTCTTGTATTTGCAAATGACCCAACGGGCTCATCACTGCAAATGTCCAGTAACAGACCAATCAAAACAGGGAACAGTTACAGATTACTTTGACGAGCGAGTCTTTGAATAAGACAAAATCAACTTGTCCAACCACACGTCTCTTGTGTGATTTAGTGCCTAGGGTTAGTCAGGGATAATATAGTAAAAATGTTTGTTTAAAAGGTACGCCCAACGTTCACTTGAACTGTGTGAAATGGAAGTTTGATTCCTACGGTTTATATGGGGAGTAATTAATGCAATGGAAAGTGCATTGAGTATAACAAATTCATGGAAATGCGATATTTACTGGTCTTTTATTTCTACTTCAATAGGGATGAAGAGTGTGCTGTCAAAAATCTGGTTCCTATTTCTTTGGAAGTGTTAAATCGGATCCGGGGATTGAATACATACTTTGTGTGATTGACTTCTAGTGTCAGAGTGATTGTGTCTTGTTTTCTAGTCTGAATATATGCTGAACGCCAATAAAGATCATCCATCCATCCCTACTCCTAAGAATCTGCCTTTACACCCTACTACTAAAATAGTTATGCCACCTTATGATTCAATATGAAGATCACAGGGGGAAAACGATCAAAGTCACATTTTTCAGCTTTTGAGAAAATCAAAATTAAAGTTTGGAAACCCATTTGAAAACGACACATGATAATATGAATTGAACTGAATGTAAAATACTAAACTTATATATTTTGACCACAAGTCAGATGCATTTAAAAAACAAGCTCTTGGTTGATTTTAAAACAAAAATTATTGTGACATTAGAACAGTAGGGGTCTTTCGGACTTTGATAGATTTTCCCCTGTGGCCTTCATATGTAACCTATTCATTATTAGTCCTCCGAAGGACTGGTTTCCTAGACACTACCAAGGATTTAGGAACCAAAAGAGTAGAGAGTTTGACGTCACGACTTTTCTTTCCTATCATCTACTTAAACGAGAAAAACGAATTTCTATAATGCATGTATTCAATGCCGCATATAACCTATGAATGAATAAATGAATATTAAATAATATATGAAAGAATAGAATAAATTCTCTAACCGTGGCCATGAAGAGCTGTGAAAAACAGCAGGATTCCAAACGCTAAAGACATCTGCATCTTGGTAGCTTCTTTTTTATCTTGTCTCCGATAAAAGGATCTCTACAAACAGGAGAGTAGACGAAATCTTTCTGCCAGGGAATCGTTTGTATCAATGGAGACAAGTCCCTTCTACTTATACCATTCAGTCATGGCAGTAAGATGAATCCGTTTTATCCAACTCTTGAAAGAACAAGCATTAACAATTTTATCCAAAAATAGAGATCGATTAAAAATGACCTTTCTTGTCAAAAATTGTCAAACCTGGGACTTCCGAGAATATTTGAGTATTTCCAAGATAAATGTCATTTCAATCATCGATATATTATGAAAGACGAGATGTCTGGCCAAAATTTTAAATACGCGTTTTGTTCATGGTAAAACATGAAATGTCATACTTAATGTCTCCAAATGGCATTACAACCTTTAAAATTGTACATCATTGCATACATTGCAAAGCTCATCATCATCATCATCATCATCATCATCATCATCATCATCATCATCATCATCATCATCATCATCATCATCATCATCATCATCATCGTCATCATCATCGTCATCGTCGTCGTCGTCGTCGTCATCATCATCATCATCATCATCATAATCATCATCATCATCATCATCATCATCGTCGTTGTCGTCATCATCATCATCATCATCATCATCATAATCATCATCATCATCATCATCATCATCATCATTTATACAAATTATATCGTGAAGTTTGAACGATGCCTTTGAAAAGGGCACTAAAACTTTTACTGACGAAAACTTTTTGTCGAAGTGCCAATCAAAAAAAAAAAATAATGAAAAAAATAATCAAATATTGATGAACATTTAGTGGCTATTTCGTTAGATTATTTGTAGATTATTTGATAGTTAAAATTAAGCCAAACTGAATTCGTACCTACCAAACAGCGTTTTGAAATTTTAAATTAAAATTTTGCATTAAAAATGCCAAACTGGAAACTATGAGTCAAAAAGTTAGTGGGCGTAATATATTAATAAAGATGAGAAATAAAAACTAAAGAACAACGCCATATGAAAACAGAGAATAACAATATCACTGTGTCAGAGGGTCAAACCCGGGATTCGACTGATACAACACCAACCGTCTGGCTGAGAGATAGAGAGATAGAGATAGAGAGAGAGATTGAGAAAGGGGGATAGAAGTTATAGTGAGAGAGATAGTGATAGAGACAGTGATAGAAGAGAATGAAAAAGAGATTGAGAGTTGAGAGAGCGTGAGAGACAGTGCAAGAGAGAGTTAAATCGAGAGAGAGGGTGAGAGAAGGAGAGAGAGAGAGAGAGAGAGAGAGAGAGAGAGAGAACGTGCTCCACGTTGGAGATAACCAAGATTCAAAAGTGAAATAAATAAATTCGACAATAAATATTCACAAACCCGTTCAACACATTTAATCTCCCACTCACAAGAAAGGTCACACTTTAGATTGGATTATAACTGACCAAACTACTTCACTCAACAAAATAAATGTAACAGACAAATGTATCTCTGACCATTCTGACATCATTTTCGAGGTGGATCCAGTAAAATTCAAACCAGAAAAAAAAAGAACAATCGTATCAAGAGAATGAATAAACGATGAAATTTTCAACAAATAGCTAATAAAGATAACTCCAAAATGCATAGTCAACATAGACAAGATCAGTTCTTACAACACTGAACTGAGAAATCTTCATAACAATCTTGTCCCCATTAAGGCGCACATCGTCACAAATTGAAAATCTGCTCCATGGATGAACAGCGATATTAAAAAGGCAAAAACTGAGCGCCGTCGTTCCGAAAAAAAATGGCTAAAATCATTCTTGACAGTCCACAAAGACATTTATCAAAATCTAAGCAAAAACGTAAAAGATAAGATCAAAGAAGCAAAGTCTTCTTATTCCAACGCCTTGACCAACGACTGTCGCACTCCAAAGGCGTTAATTTCCATCCTCACCTCATTGTCTGGAAAGTCTACTACAAATTCCAAATCCACATATCCTACGTCGTTCCAGCGGGGGAGATTCCAGGAGTACTCGGAAATATCTTTCGGGAAAAGATAACTTAAATTAGAAAGAAACTAGATAGCAATTCATACGGAACACCCGATTTTAAGACATTTCAATACAATGTCTTGTTTTCTTTATTGACTCCTGTTACAGTGGATGATGTCATAGAAATAATCAAATCGTCACCTCCAAAGAAATGCTTGACCCAATACCAAGATCGTTACTCATTTCTCATAATATACAAGTAGATATCCTTTTACACTGTTTTACTTCAATAATAAACGAACCTCTGTCTACAGGAATTTTACCACATTCTTATTAGCATGCAACTGTGATCCCTTTGCTAAAAAAAAACATATCTATACCCTGAAGTGCTGTGACATGTTCTTCCCTTTTACAAGTTACCCTTCTGTCTAAAATAATTGAAAAAAATTGTTTCTAGGCCACTATATATCCTTTCTTTAAAAAATATAGCATTGTGGAGAACATTGTGCTTATTTGAGTCAATAAAAAAATTGATACGGTGCACAACTCTACTGAAAGATTTGAAAATTAAAAATGTATTTTTTTACAGATAGATAAACAGATAACTTGATTTCCTTTTATAATTTAAAGTCAGTTTGAATGTTCGTTGAGTCACACAGATATCATAAAATACGTACCGACGACACTAAACAGTCCCAAAATCAACCAATTTCGTCACTGTAAAAAGTTGTCAGTTTGCGTCATCTTTTATGACATCAAGTATTATTATTACTTCCGTTGTGTTGGTTTAGCGGTGATCAGTGTTGTTATATAGTAGTATGTTCTAATTGCATGTATGTTTATGTGTGTGTGCGTGTGTGTGTGTTTGTGTGTGTGTGTTGTGTGTGGTGTATACATGTGTGTGTGTTGGCATTTTTCAGCAAATCGTGGCATTCATGGTGATATTATTCACTTGATCACATGATGGTATTTCAGTCGCCATTTTGATTCTTTTTTTACTATTAGGATTAGCTCGAGATCGAAGGATTTTTTTTTCTATTAGGGTTAGTCATAAATCTTAGTAAAGGTGTTAGTATGTTTGTTTTTCCATAAGTTAAGTAAAGGGGAGACATTCCGAAAGCTCCTACATCCCCAGTATTCTTTAAATTTGTATTTTCACCGTTGATATTTTGTCGGGCATTTATTTATTCAACTTGTCATTATATAGAAGTATTTTACAAACTCTAGAACAAACCTTGATAGATTTGTGAAAGTTTAAAATTTCCTAATTTGACCATTGTTTTGATTTTAAGTATTGAAAGCGGTAGTGCAAAGCAGTCCGAGAGTTGTTTTTTCTATTAGGGTTAGCTCGAGAGGTTAGTCATAAGTCTTATTAAAGGTGCTAGGGTGTTTGTTTTTCCATAAGTTAAGTAAAGGGGAGACATTCCGAAAGCTCCTACATCCCCAGTATTCTTTAAATTTGTATTTTCACCGCTGATCTTTTGTCAGGCGTTTATTTATTCAATTTGTCATCATTTTTTCTCTTAGGGTTAGCTCGATATCGGAGTATATTTTTTTCTATTAGGGTTAGTCATAAGTAAAGTAAAGGGGAGACATTCCGAAAGCTCCTACATCCCCAGTATAATGTATTCACTTAATGTAAATGTTGCTGCTCGAAGCTCGAAGAAATAAATAATCATGTGAAATTGAATGTAAGCTTCAATTTAATTACAAAAACAGATCAAATGAACGTTTCGGGGTTCCCCTTTATCAACAAAACAGGATGAATGAAACACCAAAGATGGATGAGATAATGTGGTAGTGGCGTAGTTAAGATGAATAAACAAAACATTGGTTAGCATGAAATTAGTATGCTCCTTTGTAAGGACGCACGAATTAAAACAGAATGCTAGATATTTCTAAAAAGGTGCGCAATTAATTAAGTGAAAAAGAGGGGAGGCGGGGAGGAACTGTGTAATGTAGGTTAGAAAGTGAAATATAAAAACATGTAGAATGTTGTTGGAAGATAAATACAATGGAATTGAAAATCCTTTCTTAAATATAGTCTAGCCTAGTGGAGAACATTGTGCCATTTGAGTCAATAAAAAAAATTATACGGCGCACAACTCTACTGAAAGATTTGAAAATTAGAAATGTATTTTTACAGATAGATAAACAGATAATTTGACTTCCTTTTATAATTTAAAGTCAGTGGAGGTGCATAAAATCTGTTTCAAACGCCACCAAACATGATCACCAGAGTACTGTACTGTAAGGTAAGTTCTCGATCCCAGGATCGTCTTTCAACTCTGCTCACGTCTGCTCCTTCAGGTTTATTTTCGCAGTTGATTTTATTACCACAACCTGTTTTCATACACGGACAACTATATGTTGCTGTGTCACGGGTCAGAGGCTATAGCGGCTTACACTTCATGTTGGGCCACACATAAGAATCAACAGAGGATGTACCAACTTACACAGACAACGTTGTTTACCAATCTGCCCTCATTTAAATAATGGTGGGTATAATATCGAATTGAAATAGTTCATTCCCCGCGAAATTGCGGGCTTTTTACTAGTATATATATATATATATATATATATATATATATATATATATATATTATATATATATATAATCTTTACGAACCTTACCAATCTGCCTACATCTATTTACGGAAAGCGCCCTATTTAAAAATAATAATGACCTTCTTTGTGCTGCTATTGCTGGAAAAATCTCCATCTTAGCGTTGTTGACACCATGGATCACTCCATATTAATTGCACGTTTGTCACATACATTTGGAGTATCAGGTAACGCCATAGACTGGTTTAAGTTTTAATTGACAGGCGTATACAATCAGTCTTAATAGACCTTATAATAGGGAGTAACCCAAGGTTCTGTTTTATACCGAATCCTTTGTACTGTCTATACACAATCATTGGGGGGAATAATAAGAAAATGTGACTTGATTACCGTAACACACTCATGTATTCTATTCTAAATAATGTTCTCAAAAACTCCAGCGCATTCAAAATCAAGCGGCAAATTTAGTTTTTAAAAGAATCATGTCAAACCTTTGTATTGGACTTTACATTAATTTGTTCCTTGCTAGATTTTGGATTACGTATAAAATTATAATATGCTATAATCATCTTAATGAAACTTCTCCAGCCTATATATCAGATTTGATATCTGTTTACACTCCCTCACGCTCTTTAAGATCCAACTTCTGAATTGGATTGGGTGGAAAGGTGCTAAAGACCTTCAGCTTTAAACTTGGGCTTTTATTTAGCGCAATATCCACTAAACGTGCACAAAGCACATTACAAGAGGTCCCCGACCAACAGCAACGTGTAACATATAGAACGAGACTTGACGCCTGTTAGGCGAGATTACTTTTTTTCGGACCAAGACAACGGCCAGGTAATCATTTTACACCTAAGAAGAGTGAGAAAATGTGAGTAAAGAGCCTTTTCCAAGGACTCAACTATGCGCCGAGCGAGGCTCGAACACACAAGGAACTTCCAATCCGAAAGCGAGTTCATACCACAAGACCACATAGCCGCACACACACAAAGACCTTGCTCTCTATGTACGGCCTGCCAGATTCCTGGACCTTACTGTGTGTGTGTGACTTTGTCTTGTGGGGTATGTTAAAGACCAAGTTTAGATTCCACTACTTTCGGCAAACATCGATGACTTGAAAGATCGAATAACAGCCTTCAATCAACACAGTGGACATTGAGATACTGCGGGGTTTTTAGGATGAATTCTCACACCGGCTTGATGTCCAAATTGCCAGTTATGGCCATATTGAGCATTCATGGGAAAATAGAAAAACTTGGTTTTTATTACACAAGCTAGTATTATCTATTGTATTTCCTTTTTAAAATATCACGAGATAGTTTTGAGCTATTCTATTTGAAGGACCCCGTAAAAAGGTGTTATTACATTTTTCCCCCAAGACAACGCTGTTAACGGACAGGTACTAATTTCATACCTGAGTACAATGAGATGAAGTGAATAAAGAGTCTTTACCAAGAATCAACTATGCGTCACTCAAAGCGGGACTCTAACCATAGACCTACTGGTCCGAAGGCGAGTGTCATACCGCTAGACCCCACATATAGCCGCATAAAAGAAGTACACAAATATAAGAAATTTAAATACAAGAAGGAGAAGAAGAAGATGATGAAAATATGTTCTTATATGCATCATGTCCTGTCCGACAAGTTAAGTGAAGCGGTTTCCTTTGTAAGGACCCATTGCAAGGCGTTTTGACTACTTAAGTGGATATTTCTTATATACACGCTCACGTTTTTAATGAACAAAACGTTATAACTCAAACACAATGTAACAACATCACGCAACAATCATGAGAAATAACTTAAAGGAAACTTTCCAAAATCATTTCTAAAGTTTTATTTTCTCCTCTTTTTATTATTTCATTCGTAAAAAAAAAGAACAAATCAAAAATCTAAATATTATGTGCTTGCAAATAAAAGACAAAATGTTATATTTTATTTTGGAATCTATGCTAAAAATCGAATGAGTTAGCCTGAGTCTTGGAATTAAGTTAGAATTAAGTTGTCAATCCATTGTGACCGATCCCATCAAAATGGTTTCATGTCGAGGTAAACCAGTATCCCCTTACAACCGGTTTTCATGACTTTTCTGAAATAGCATGACTACTGAAAACAATATAATAAATTTTGAATTAAAGCTCAAAAACAACAAAGTACATGCTATACATAAAACATTTTTGTTCAGAAATACAAGCTTTACGAAACAGCATGAGATTTTTATAACATATGACAAAGATTTGTATTCAAAATAAACATGAAAAATAATATGGTTGATTGTGATACAGATCTGCCGTAAATCTGGGTTTGATTTTTTCTTTTTACTAATTTACTTATTTTTTCATTGCTTTTTGTTGTTGACTGAAAGAGGGTTTTGAGCTCAAAGCGTTCGTTATTTGGAATTATGGTCTTTTTTTGAAACTGTTAATTTTCATGTTTATTACTTAATAATGTTGATTGGTTCGTAACAAATGTGACAATTTTGTTATAGTTGTTCAGGAGAGGTTTATCAAGCCCGACATTACACCGTTATGAGGGCACAGGTCACGATTTTACTCTTCAATTCTAAAATTGAATTTTGTTTCAATCATTAAATCAGTTACAAAGGTAAAGAAGTGGAAAAAGAAACTGTCTCTAGAACAGCCGGGAAGTTCACCGAGTGCATCATTGACACAATTTTTGAGCTCCTGATAGTAGTTAGGTTCCTTTCTCCTTCCGACGTCATGGCATCCGAACATTCTCTCTTGGAAATCGCCTTGATAACAGCTGGTGTCCCTGAAGTTCTCTCTTTCGGAACACATCTTAGCAAGCACTGTTTCCACAAATGTGACTTGGGATACAATCTCTTTGTCATCACATTTATCATCCAGGCACTGTGTTTGGTAAGAGCACCAACTGTCCAGGTGGTCATACGTTTCTCCAATACGGAATTGTCCCAGGATAGGCAGCATCTCTTCTGCCATCCCGTGCTTATCCCCGGCGCATAACATAACATCCTCACAGTCATTGTCCGAGGTCTCATTCCCCAAACCTGTAGAAGATTTTTTTAAAGGTAAAAGTAGTGGTAGTACTTCAGAGCCATTAAGCCCTGGAGTCGGAGATAATGTCACTTTCTATAGTGTAAAATCGACAATAACAATTGCTTGGTATCCTTTCGATAGAACGCTAGTCTATCGCAATGTGCTTTTTCGCCATATCTAACAGATCCAGCTACCCAATCGTTGCTAGGTGAACAGGAGAATCAGAAAGACATCTCGACTGCACCCGGGATCGGTCTAGATCCCAACACGTTTTATCCGAGTGCTCTACCAACTGAGCTATAGGTACCCTCATAGGAGATCAAAGTGAAATATACTTTGTTAATGACCATTTATAATAGGGGGCGACAATCTGGACAATAAAGAGGCGTGTCTGAAACATGGCCAGACATATCAGACAGAAAAATACATACAAGAAAAAAAGCACCTCAACAGAAAGAAAAATACATGAAAAATTATCCAACCCTCCCCCCCCCCCCTCCCAGTCTGTCTCGACTAGGGTTCGAACCAAAACCTCTTGCTTACTGGTATTCAGGAGGTCTGCTGTTCGATCCCAAGTCGGGGCACGCTGTTTTTATGTCATAGTTCTTTTAATGGTATTTTCATTTCTGCTTTGACCCTCACTGTTTCATACACACCAACGTTTCTTATTTGCAGGTCTGATAAGCCAATTTATGAAGAACCCATTTATTGTAATGGAATTATAAAAAAATAAAAATATAACAAAACATTATCCATTATAACAACGTTAAACTAGGCCCATAATTGGGTTCGAATATCAGACCTGCATATATATACACCTCGATATACGCCTTTGTGAGATCATTATCTTACACCCATGCAGGGAATCTCTGGTTCCGGCGTTGTGTCCCTGGACAAGAAGACCATTTACATTTATTATTGCACTCGACTCAGGTGAGAATATATATCTGGTGTAGACAACGATTCATTTTGTACTAGTGATATTTTTAAGTTGTGATTATCGATCGGCGGATCAAACCTCTGAAGTCCCAATTTTCACGATCGGCGGATCAAACCTCTGAAGTCCCAATTTTTACCTTCGGTGGATCAAACCTCTGGTCCCAATTTTCACGGTCGGTGGATCAAACCTCTGGTCCTAATTTTCACGGTCGGTGGATCAAGACTGCTGAAGTCTACATACGACCTTTGCACGCCATGTTTTATTTAATTGATGTCATCTGTCATCAGAGGTCTGATCCTCCCAAAATTAAATTAAACATGGTGCGCACAAGGAGCTTTCGGAAGACTTCCTGAAATTGGAGCCACCCGTATTAGAAAATACAATTGAATGTTATGATCGGAATTTAAAAGGTACAGTTAAGGATGCTTTGAAAAGAAAGTGGATAGATGGATAGAAGAAGGTATTCTGATGCCATGGAATAAAAAAGTTAAATCGGGAGTGATTCCTTTCATGACTGTTGTCCAACCGACGTAGAACAAGGTCAGGCCAGCCTTGGATTTCAGGGAGCTGAATAAGCATGTCAAATGTCACACGGGTGATTACGGATGATATATGTAGCGAGACGTTGCGAGAGTGGAGACAGAGCAGAGCTGAGACGATCTTAGACCTCAAGTCAGCATATCTCCAGATAAGAGCTGCGGAAGATCATTGGGACTACCAGTTGGTAAACTACAAGGGTACAACTTACTGCCTCACACGGTTGGGGTTCGCCTTGAGTTCCGCAACACGGATGTCAAAAATTCTAAAGACAATATTGGGGAAAACTGGTGAAGTGAAACGTGCACAATATCATATGTTGATGACATTCTTTTAGACGAAAGCAGCATGTCTGCAAATGTGTTGATTACTCACTTGAAAGAATGGGAGCTAGGAACCAAACCGCCAGAGTCATTGACAGGTAGCGCTGCACTAGGATTGCGCATATCGAAAAGCGGAGATGGGAGGTTAATGTTTTCACGGGGTAACGAAGTGTCGGAGAGTGTACCTGATAGTATTGACAAAAGAGAACTGTTTTCAATATGTGGAAAACTAATCGGGCATTATCCGATTGCTGGGTGGCTTCGTGTCGCATGCAGCTATATCAAGAGAGTGGCTGGGGGAATGAAATGGAGCAATGGAGTCAACAAAAGAGCAATCAAGATGCAGCAGGATGTGTTGCAAAGAGTGAAAAATGATGATTCCGTGAGATGAATATGGGGAGTTTTGAGATCAAAAACTGGAATTGTATGGTGTCATGCAAGTTATATTGCCTTGGGTGGTTTATTAGAAATTGGAGATAAAGTGGTAGAGGACGCAGCGTGGTTGCGAAAACAGACGATTTCAAGCACATCAATGGAGCTAAATTGGAGGCATTAATGAAGGGGTCAATCTGGCACGGAAGTGGGGAGTGACATGTGTCACAATAATGACAGACTCAGCAACTGTGAAAAGATGGATGCAGACTGTGTTGACGGGTGAGAAAAGGGTGAAGACGAAGGGAGCGGCTGGGTTACTCGTAAAAAGACGTTTAGGGATTTTAAAGAGTTTAATAGATGAATTTGACCTTCATGTGTGTATACAGCTTGTGCTGTCGATGAGGAATAAGGCGGATGAATTAACGAGAGTGAAGAAAGAGTGGATTGAGTTAGGAAAGAATGAAGACGGAGAAGGACAATTTGGATGTGCCTCTGTTGCTCCTGACCTGAAGGCGCTGCGTGAGGTTCATCACATGGGTATTGACCGAACGTTGTTCCTTGCTAGAAAGGTCTTTCCAGAAGTACGAAGGGCTGATGGTTGTAAAGTAAGAAGAGCATGTGAAGTGAACGATGTCAATCAATTAATTCTGCCCTTGGCGTTCACGAGAGAGGAAACATCAGCGTTAATGATGATTGGGAAATGTTGGCAATTGATGTGGCTCATTACCACCAAATTCCGTACTTGTCCATCGATGAGTGGCTGTGAAAGAAATTCTAATGGACTGTATTTCGATCAGATTGTATGCGCCAGTTACTCCAAAGGTGGAGAGTGAAGGCAACATTCAGGGCTGCCTACCGAGCAGGTGGCAGTGGAAATGTTAGAAAGACATCTTCGAGCAATTCAGACGTTGGCAGAAAGGGCAAATATTTCACCCAGGGAGGCTGTTTATTGGTATAATTCTACACCCAGGAACGCCATTTGGGAGACTGTGCCGTCTCGTGCGATCTATAAGTACGAGTGGAGAGATAATCAGACCGCCGAGAATGAAGCTCCCAGTAATGACAGTGAAAGAATTAGTGGAAGGTTCAAGGTTGGTGAGAGAGTTTGGGTGAAACCGCCTCATGGCAGATGTACATTAAAATGGGAAAAAGGTATTGTGACTGCGGTGAATTCGATTAACAATGTTGATGTTGATGGTATACCACGACACGTGTTGGATATACGGAGTGTCGTTGAAGCATAAAGAAAAGACAATGTGGAGAACACCACAGGCCACAATGGGCGTTTGACATTCGGAGATTGGATGCAAGTGACGGTGAGTAAAGATAAGGTGAAATTCAGAGATTCGAGGAAGAAGGCGTTTAGGAATGTGTAGAGAGTATAGGTTTCGGACGACCTGGAGTCGATGAAGAAGTGAATCCACGTAGAGCAGAGCCAGAAGATAAAATTGGAAAGTTGGCGAATCAAGACGGGTTGGGACAACGACGCGCAGGCCATCGGTTTGGCTTGGGTACTATGATTGCTCATCGGATGATGAAATGGACGATTTGTAATAGTAATGGACTTAGACAATGAAAATGTGATATTTCCATCTGGGGAGCGTGTGATTTGTTAATTGAAGAACACGCAATTGTGGGACTCGGTGATAAAGGGTGTGAAAACGATAATTGAACAGAAGAGAGAAACAAGAGGTTGTCAAGAGGAAAAGCCGACAGAGAAGATGAATTTTGATTGTTATTTCGCGTAGATTAAACCAGTTATAATTCGATTTGTAACCTATTCATTATTAGTTCTCCAACAAGTGGTTTTATAGACATTACCAAAGATTTAGGAACCAAAAGATTAGAGACTTAGACGTCATGACTTTTCCATCATCTACGTATACGAGCAAATGCATTTATTCAGAGCCGCATATAGCCTATAAATGAATAAATGAATATTAAATATATAAAAGAATAGAATAAATTCTCTCACCTTGGCCAGGGAGAGCTGTGAAAACCAGCAGGATTCCAAACGCTAAAGACATCTGCATCTTGGTAGCTTCTTTTTCTTTCTTGTCTCCGATAAAAGGATCTCTACAAACAGGAGAGTAGACGAAATCTTTCTGCCAGGGGATCGTTTGCATCAAATCAATAGAGACAAGTCCCTTCTACTTATACCATTAAGTCATGACGATATGATGACTCAAGCTGTATCCAACTCTTGAAAGATCAAGCATTATAAATTTTTGGTTAGAAAACGGGTCCTTCAAAAAGCAATCGATTAAAATGACCCTCATCTTGGCAAAATCTCTCAAACCTGGGTCTCCACGAAGTCCCAGGTTTGGGAGTATTTACCAAGACAAAGGTCAATTTAATCTATCGATAGATGAAAGACGCGTTTTCTGGCCAAAATTGTAAATACGTGTTTTGTCCATAGGAGGGAAAAAAACGATCAAAGATGAAATGTCAAACTTAATGTCTCCAGATGGTATTATAATATTTCAAATTGAACATCATAGAATATAAGGCACGTAGTGTTCACCATTGGATGAACAGTAACATTTAAGTTGACAATCATAATTAAAACTTTCGTCATTTTCAGCAGAACAATCTACCCCTGCAGCCCCACAAGCGACCCCAATACCACCATTACAAGCACCACCTCTTTACTCTCATTCTCATCATCATCATCATCATCATCATCATCATCATCATCATCATCATCATCATCATCATCATCATCATCATCATCATCAGTATCATCATCATCATCATCATCACCATCATACTCATCATCATCGTCATCATCATCATCATCATCATCAGCATCATCATCATCATCATCATCATCATCATCATCATCATTATCATCATCATCGTCGTCATTTACACAAATTTTATCGTGAATTTTGAACAATGCTTAAAACTTTAACTGACGAAAATGTCTTGTCCAAGTGCCAAGCAAAAAATAAAATGGTAATAGACGAAGAAGAAATAACCAGAAATAAATAAATAAATAAACAAACAACAATAATAATATGTTTCGAGGTCGTACTAGCCGACAAGCCGTGCTAAATATGCTTCTACACTGTCCCTGGATTTTAAACTGGTGCATTCATGTCTTGTTTTTTTTTGGCCGGGGGGGGGGTGGGAGGGGGGGGTTGGGGGTTATCCACCGAAGAAGGGTGTATAGCCCTTAGGTTAAATTAATTTGTTTTATTGGAGAAAACCAATAACAGTTTTCTATTCGAGCAAAAAAAAAGTCAAAAGTTCACATTTCTGATTGTTTTGACTTTGAATTAATGGAGATTATAAAAATTACCTCTCCATGTACTCCAGGTCATTGGTCACATGGCAAAATATGATTAAAGTGACCACATAGTGAAATGTTCACCGTTTTTGAAATATCTAACATAACGATTGGTCAGTTTGTTCAGCTTGACACACCGGTATGTTTACAACGTTCATAAACAAAGCAGCGTGTTTACATTTATGAAGAAATGTCCAATCGTTGGATAACAAAAATATCATTTGATAGATGACCCGTTTGTGTTGGGGTTTTTTGGACAATAACATGACTATAGATAGAACAAAGTTGACGTCACTCTGGTCTCTAGTATTGTTTTTAGCCAGCCATTTTATGGGTAGTTCTCACTAAACAGATCTCCAGGTCTAGATGGTGTTAGATCAGAAGAACTAAAATGTCTTGACGACGAAGGCATTCAAATACTAGCTGATATGTATAATAAGATATTTAAGACAAAACAAGTTCTCAAACATGGAAGTGGAAAACTCATTCTGCTAAACAAATCAAATAAAAAAGAAAGGCCCTTTAGAAAATATGCGACCGATCGTTTTATTATCCACACTAAGAAACGTTTTATGCACAATCACGCTCAACAGAATTAGAGAAAAGGTAGATGAATATCTTTCACCTTCACAAAGTGGGTTTAGAAGAGATAGAAGCACTGCAAACATAGTATGGGCCCATCAATGGATGAAAAACAGAACGGAGAAATATATGGAAGAATTTACCATATATGGAGTCGATATGAGTTCAGCTTTGGACACGATATGTAGAACCAAGCTGTTATCAATCCTTGACTAATTCTTGGACAAAGATCACGTGAAGCTCATAAGATACCTATTATCAAATAGTACATTACAATTTGAATACGGCAAAGAATTAACAACAATATCAACCTCAGTCGGATCCCCTCAAGGAGACAGCTTGAGTCTAATTCTATTCACGATATACCTCGAATCGGCCATGAAAGATATAAGACCAAAATTACCACCAATAAAGAAAATCACTAGTGAATTGATATATGCAGATGATACAGACCTAATCTTTGAATCAGAACATTTGGCGAAAATATACTTGCCAATAATATCAACTACCCTAGAAGCAGGGAATCTGAAAGTGAATCAATCCAAAACAGAAAATACAAAAATCAACAGAAATTTAAATGAATGGAAAAGTGTACATAAACTAGGCAATTTGATCAACAAAAATGAAAATATCAGAAAACGAAAGAAGCTGGCCACCAAAGCATTCAACCAACTCCAAAATTTATGGAATAGAAATAACATAATCAGTGAGAATAAACAAATACAGATTTACGAGGCATTGATTATTCCGATATTAACATATAATTGTGGAACCTGGGGCCTCACAAAAAAAGAACTTAGAAAGTCTCGATTCATACCACCGCAAACAATTACATCGCGTAATCGGAATATATTGGCCAGAGACAATTACAAATACTGATCTCTATGAAAGAACCAAGGTCCAACGCCTGAGTACAATAACAAAAGAACAGCGATGGAGGTTATTTGGTCACATCTTACGTCGAGAAGATAACATCCCAGCCCAAACTGCAATGACAGAATATTTCCTTTATGGCAACAAATGTGTAGGGAGACCACCAACATTAATAGTAACTACCCTGAACCAGGAATCTCTACATATCAGAAATTTCTAAAAACTAAGAAATACTGCAGTGCTCTCCGTACTAAAGTCACAACAAAATCTTGACAGCCTGAAAACTCTGGCCCAGGACCGTGATCAATGGAAACAGTTAACAACATGGATGGAGAGAGCAGCTATACTTATGGACCATGACTGAATCACACAATTCTCAGCAAGCGTCATTCGGTCTGCGAAGCTTACTACTACTACTACTACTACTACTACTACTACTACTACTACTACTACTACTACTACTACTAAATACTACTACTACTACTACTACTACTACTACTACTACTACTACTACTACTACTACTACTACTCTCACTAAACTGTAATAATGAGAATATAAACTTCAAGGTTACACATAGTTTTGTGTGTTTGTACTTTATTTCCGGTTGGCGAATGTTGTGAGTTGTGCTCAACGGAAAGCATCAACAGGTCTCTCCCATTCCCGAAATGTGAGTGACATCCATATCATGGCGGTTTGAGACGGCGGGTTGCCGAAAATGGTTTTTGGGTAAAAACTTGATCTGTGATATAGCGCAATATCCACTAAATGTGCTCAAAGCGCTTTACAAGGGTCCCTGACCGACAGAAACACGTAATCTCTCTCTCTATCTATCTCTCTCCCTCTCCATCTCTCTCTTACTCTCCTCTCTATCTATCTCACCCTTTTTCTCTCTTTCTCTCCTCTCTCTCTCTCTCTCTCTCTCTCTCTCTCTCCCTCTCCCCTCTGTCTCTCTCCCTCTCCATCTCTCTCTTACTCTCCTCTCTATCTATCCCACCCTTTTTCTCTCTTTCTCTCCTCTCTCTCTCTCTCTCTCCCTCTATCTCTCCCTCTCCCCTCTGTCTCTTTCCTCCTCTCTCCCCCTCTCTCTCACTCTCCCTCCCTCTAGCTCTCTCCTTCTCTCCTTCACTATCCCTCTCACTATCTCTCTCCCTCTCCCTGCCCCCCTCTCTGTCTCCTCTCTATCTTTCTCCTTCTCTCTCATTCTCTCTCCCTCTCTCCCATCTTTCTCTATCTCTATCTCTCTCTCTCGATCTCTCTATCTCTCTCATCCTCTCCTTCTCTCTCTCTCTTTCTATCCTCTCTCTCATTCTCTATCATCTATCTCTCTTCCTCTCTCTCTCTCTCCTTTTCTGTCCTTCTCCCTATCATTCTCTCTCTCTCTCCCTCTCTCTCTCTCTCTCTCTTTCTCTCTCTCTCTCTCTCAGCCTGGCGATGATTGCCATATTAGTTGTATACCGAGTTTTTGCTCTCTGACACATTAATATTTCGATTTTCTGTTTTCATCTAACCGAATTCTCTAGTTCCCATTATTGTTATTTCTCATCATTATGGCAATTTCATCTGAGCGCCTGTACCATGTGTATCTATAATAATTGCTGCAGTAGACACAAATAATAAGCTTGCCATTTTACCCATCATGCAATGCACCATCACGTGACGAGTGTCACAATCAACGTCATTAAAGTTTCCCGTTGAAGGTCATTGGGCCTAACTCAATCAAAAACAACTTGAGGTAGATACTTGAATTTTACTTCAGCTTTTTAAAAAAAATATATATTGCGCAATATCCGCTAAAGGGACTCATACTCATAGCGCTTTACAAGGGGTCCCAAGCCAACAGCAACTACTTAACATGTAAGACGAGACATGACGCCTGTTATGCGATAATACAATTTTTTTTCGGACAGAGACAATGCTGTGAGTAAAGAGTCGTTCGCAAGGACTCAACAATGCGTAGCTCGTGACTCGAACCCAGGACTTCTCGATCCAAAGGCAAGTGTCATACCACTGGACCATGATATAGCCGACATCATTTAATGTGTTAATAGGGAATTAGATCAGCGGAAGAGTAGCGTCTCTTGATTGGACGTCACCCATAGTCTGTGACGTCACCGGCGGAAAGGTTATTAGAGAGTTATTAGAGTGTGAACGTCATGTTGGTTGTGCGCATGCATCTCTCGTCCTCGCTTCCGCTTCCACCCATTCTTGGGTGCTATAATTGTAATTCTAGTTCTAGAACTTTTTATTTTCATGTCCCATTTTTCCCTTTTCAGTGGCGCTGAGCTGACCTAAATGTGTTGCTGGCGCCGACAAACCTTTAAAAACAGTTTTTAAAGAGCACGTCACATTTATGTGTGACAGTTAAAGCGATATTTAAAAGTTGTGTCTGCCACAGCAGGACTTCTGCCTGAGCCATTTATTATACAGACACACTCCGTTGCTGACGTACGGCGGTGTTGATGATGATGGGATGATGATGATGATGATGATGATGATGATGATGATGGGATGATGATGATGATGATGATGATGATGATGATGATGATGATGATGATGATGATGATGGGATGATGATGATGATGATGATGATGATGATGATGATGATGATTGATGCTTGATGCATGTTATGTATAAAATTGCAAACAAAGCAAACATTGTTGACCTATAATTTGATGACAGGTGCATGATAATATGATATCCTTTTTAAAACAAGGAGAGAGAAAACGAAACAACCCAAAAAAAACAATAACTAAACACACACACACACACACACACACACACACACCTGCAAAAACATGTAGCTTTAGTTATACTTGACAAGTTGGATAACCACATGTTTTATATCCATGTCAACGAGAGGAAAAAAAAGGGGGGGGGGGTTGAGGGGGGAGTGGGGGGTTGAGGGGGAGGTGGGTTGAGGGGGGAGGGGGGTTGAGTAGGGGGGTTGAGCGGGGGGGGGGTTGAGGGGGGGCAGGGGGGGAGGCCCATATTGCAGTCACTGACAGAAATGGTTTACTTGAATTATTTATATTGAGCTTTGAGCTTGTATGTTGCACAATATCCACTAAACGTGCTCATGGCGCTTTGCAATAGATCACTGGCCAACATTTAATATGTAAGACGGTACATGATCCCTGTTAGGCGATATTACAATTTTTTCGGACAGAGTCAACGTTGTTAACGACTAGGTACTCATTTTACACCTGAGTACGGTGAGAGAATGTGAGTAAAGAGCCTTTTTCAAGGAAGGACTCAACTATGCGCCGAGCGAGGCTCGAAACCAGGACCTTCCATCCGAATTCCAAATAGCCGCAAGATAGTAGAATACCCCCCCCCCCCTCTTTATCTTGTCATAAAGACTGAGACGAGAATTCAAACCAATTCAATTTAGACTTCATACCAAGGGTGACACATAACACATGATATTCGACCGATATTTATTTTATTAAATCATTGTT
The DNA here is from genome assembly GCF_034508935.2 of Berghia stephanieae. Taxonomy (NCBI): domain Eukaryota; kingdom Metazoa; phylum Mollusca; class Gastropoda; order Nudibranchia; family Aeolidiidae; genus Berghia; species Berghia stephanieae. The sequence continues at coordinate 1,913,162 of NC_088367.1, read as the reverse complement.
ATATGCCCTGGAAACCCCCCCCCCTCCACCACCCCCACCCTACCTCCCCAATCTGCCAATATTTGTTTAATCAGTGCACTGGAACAGACTGCATGTATCCTTATACTATCAAGTGTCAAACAGTGTATTACTCTGGGTACATCTGTGTTGAAAGACAATATCACCAGCCGGCAGCTTGTATCAGATAAGTTACTTGCTGTTCTGCAAAAATCCGATATGTATTCAAAAATTCGGTCAGAATACTCGACCGATATTTGAAGGACGAGTTCATTGGCCAAATTTTTAATATGGGTATTTCCAGAGTACGGCAGTGTTGCTGTTACATCTCATTAACTCATTCAACCCTGACACCGACTATATCCGTAGTTTACCCGAGATTCTTTTACTCCATGCCTATTTATTACATTTTCTGCGGCTATGTGTTCTTTTGGTATGACACTCGCTTTCGGATCGGAAGGTCCTGGGTTCGAGCCTCGCTTGGCGCCTAGTTGAGTCCTTGGAGAAGGCTCTTTACTCACATTCTCTCACCGTACTCATGTGTAAAACGAGTACCTGGACGTTAACAGCGTTGTCTCTGTCCCAAAAATTTGTAATATCGCCTGACATGCGTCATGTCTCGTCCTACATGTTATGTATTGCTGTTGGTCAGGGACCCCTTGTAAAGCGCTTTGAGCATGTTTAGTGGATATTGCGCTATATAAAGGCTCAAGTTTTTTTTTTTGTTTTTTTTTTTTTTTTATGAGTCACATTATAGGCGTAGTATCAAAGCTAATGTTTTTAGTTTTTACATGTTAATGGTAGTTGAATAAAACTATCTATGTACATGCTCATTTTAATACATCTTTTCCAATTTTAAAAGTATCAAAAATCTCTAGGATTGAGTGAGTTAATCTGTTAACTGTCTTGGGCACTCTGGAAAACATTATATAAAAATTTGGCCAGAGAAATGGCCCTTCAAATATCGATCTTTGCGAAGTCCCAAGTTTGATGAGAGTTTTTTGCCAACATGTGGGTCATTTAAATCAATTGCTATTTGAAAGACGAGTTTTCTGGACAAGTGAATAAAAAAGTATTTTTCTCAGAAAAAAAAGTAGTCCTTCAGAGTCATCCTACCCATGGCGCCGGAGTTTATCCCGGTTTCTATAGCGTGAAACGGACAGTAGCAATTGCTTGCTATCCTTTGGATAGGACGCTAGTCTACCGCAAATTACTTTCCGCCAGATCTAACAGACCCAGCTACCAAATCTACCCATCTGGTTGGATGGGGGGGGGGTGTCAAAAATATATCGACTACACCCGGGATCGATCTCGGTTCCTTTGATTGTGAAGCGAGTGCTCTACCAACTGAGCTATCGTACATCCGGTCAGAAGTACGACCATTAAACTACAGATAGCAATAGGCAGAATCTCTGTCATGTACTGGTAGCACGTCTGACCAAACACAATCTCAAACGAGGATCTGAGAGCGAGAGCTGAAGTGGAGTCTCTGGAGAGTCTCATTAAAACGAGAAGATGGCAATGGTTGGGGCATGTCTGTCGCAGACCTGATGAATCACTGATAAGGAAGGAAGGAAGGGATGAATACCCCAAAGAACGAGAAAGAGAAGCCACTCCGAGAAGACTTGGAGACGCACGTATAGAGGGACCTAAGCAGAGAGGTCTGTCCATCGAGATGGCCCCAAGACAGGACCAGGTGGAGATCCCTTGCATCACCTCAAGTGCCAGCAGACCCTGTGAGGATTGAGTGAGTGAGTGGTATCACTAGACACATAAAGAGTAATGTCCCGTCTTTTGTGGAAAAAAGAAGATAATTTCTAAGCTTTGAACTATAAAAAGTGCAGTAATTTAACATTTAGAATTTTACTTTTCTTTCAAAAAATTATTTATCTAACATGATCTTATTTGTCAATATATTTAGAACTCTTGAAATCATTTACAAATCTTAATATTTTCTGACATTGTCTTCTTACATTAAACTATTCCACAACATAAACAGAGGCAACGTCTGCCTGATCTCATGTGAGAGCATAATATAAACAGTGTCTGCCTCTTCTCACTCTTTAGAGAACGTAGAACTGATGTCTACGTTCGCTAAGGCAATACGATCGGTCATTTGACGTTGGGAATCGCTATCTGGCCGCCCTATTTTTGTCAACTTCATTTGCGCGCACCTACAAACATTATTACCAGACCGATTTTGATCGTTGATGGCTTAAAAGATTTGTCTCGATCTTTGTTAATTCCCAAAATACAGAAGTATATAGGTAAAATATATGGATGCCTGTTTGTTTACACTAGAAATATCTAGCTAGCTAACGCACCGACACAAACTTGTCTATTTAGCGTTTTGTTGGGTTTTTTTTAAAAAATCTCAAATTGAGCTTTTATATAGAGCAATATCCTCTAAACGTGCTCAAGGCGCTTTACAAGGGGTCCCTGACCAACAGCAACACTTAACATGTAAGACGGGACATGACGCATGTTAGGCGATAATACAATTTTTTTCAGACAGAGACAACGCTGTTAACGGAAAATGTACTCATTTTTCACCTGGGTACGATGAGAGGATGTGGGTAAAGAACCTTTTCCAAGGACTCAACTATGCACCGAGCGAGGCTCGAACCTTGGACCTTCAGATCCGAAAGGGAGTGTCATACCACATGACCACATAGCCGTTCTTTTTCATTGTTGCGATCGCTATAACCCGGAAGATTAACGACGGTCAGGGAATAGTTTTTTGTGTTTTTATCTGGACAAAATGATTAAATGTCAAAATTAATATTAAAATACACACAACAAATTCTTATCAATTGTTCGTTTGTTGTTCTGCCAAATTTACTGAAACCTCACTCGCGGTCTCGTTTAATCACCAATTAAAATACAATGAACAAGATTACTTGCGTAATGAGTTTAGTCATAAACAATTTGATAACATCAGACATTCATTACATGCTTGAAAGTGGGAATGTGCTAATTCGGGAACATTTTCTAACAGGGACGTTTAACAATCGTTCAATTAATATATTGAGATTGACGAAACTTTTGGTTTTGTTTGTTAGTTCAGATGAGAACTTATCAGAGAGGAGAGAGAGAGAGAGAGAAAGAAAGAGTATTGGAGAAAGAAAGGAACAAAAAGAGAGAGAGAGAAAGAGAGTTAGAGAGTGAGAGAGAGAGAGCTAGAAAGAGAGATGGATACACAGAGTGAGAGGGACAGAGAGAGTGAGAGAGAGAGAGAGATTTCGGGTGCGAGAAATCTTTGTTGTCTTTTTGTTCATTTATTACAATGTATGTAATTCTTATTTACCTAATTAAGAATAACAATGATATAATAATAATAATAATATAATAATAATAATAATAATAATAATAATAATAATAATAATATAATATATAATAATAATAAAAAATAATAATTAATAATAATAATAATAATAATAACTAATAATAATAATATAATAATAAATAATAATAATAAATAATAATAATATATAATAATAATATAATAATATAATAATAATAATAATATATAATAATAATAATAATAATAATAATAAATAATAATAATAAAATAATTATTAATAATAATAATAATAATAATAATAAATAATAATAATAATAATAATAATAATAATTAATAATAATTAATAATAATATATAATAATAATAATAATATATAATAATAATAATATAATAATATATAATAAATAGTAATATATTTGATAATAATATATAATAATAAGTAGATGTTGGAGTAGAGTATAGTATGTATAGTAGTAGTAGTAGTAGTAGTTAGTAGTAGTAGTAGTAGTAGTAGTAGTAAGTAGTAGTAGTATATAGTAGTAAGTAGTAGTTAGTAGTATGAGTAGTAGTTAGTATTAGTAGTAGTAGTAGTAGTAGTAGTAGTAGTAGAAGTAGTAGTAGTAGTAGTAGTAGTAGTAGTAGTAGTAGTAGTAGTAGTAGTAGTAGTAGTAGTGAGGTAGGAGTAGTTAGTAGTTAGTAGTAGTAGTAGTTAGTAGTAGTAGTAGTAGTAGTAGTAGTAGTAGTAGTTAGTAGTAGTAGTAGTGTAGTATAGTAGAGTAGTGTAGTAATAGTAGAGTAGTAGTAGTAGTAGTAGTAGTAGTAGTAGTAGTAGTAGTAGTAGTAGTAGTAGTAGTATTAGTAGTAGTAGTAGTTAAGTAGTAGTAGTAGTAGTTAGTAGTAGTAGTAGTTAGTAGTAGTATAGTAGTAGTTAGTAGTAGTATGTAGTAGTAGTTAGTAGTGAGTAAGTATGTAGTAGGTAGTAGTAGTTGTAGTAGTAGTAGTAGTAGTAGTAGTGTAGTAGTAGTAGTAGTAGTGTAGTAGTGTAGTTAGTAGTAGTAGTATGTATAGTAATAGTAGTAGTAGTAGTATTAGTATAGTAGTTAGTAGTAGTATAGTAGTATGTAGTAGTAGTAGTAGTTAGTAGTAGTTAGTAGTAGTGTAGTAGTATAGTAGTAGATGTAGTAGTTAGTAGTAGTAGTAGTAGTAGTAGTAGTAGTAGTAGTAGTAGTAGTAGTAGTAGTAGTAGTAGTGATATCTAGCATTCGAATTTCTCATAAAAGTGGCTAATTCGTCATATAGGAAAATAATTATACCTAAACTGTCACGCACCTTGCCTAAATCAAGGTACATACAACGTACTTAGTAACATTATGGGTGATAACGATCTCACCCCTCCTCCCATTTTTCTTAAATGGATATTTAAGTCGATTGAAATTGGACAGTCTTTAATTGGTCTCAAGCTTAGATACTGTTACTGTTAATATCCACGACAGGTTCTCTACACCGTTGGACAAATATAGGTATACAAACACTTAGTAGTACTGTTTTGAGTTTCATTAGTAATGATAATAGTAATAATAATAATAAGATGAAGAAGAAGAAGAAGAAGAAGAATATATAATGATGATAATATTAATAATAATAATAATAATAATAATAATAATAATAATAATAATAATAATAATAATAATAATAATAATAATAATAATAATAATGATGATGATGATGATAATAATAATAATAATAATAATAATAATAATAATAATAATAATAATAATAATAATAATAATGTAATTTATTTTTATAGCACCTGTCCCATACAAAATTGCTCTCGGCACACAATATACATGGCATACAATATATTCTATCAATTTAATAAAATTACTGTTTCATATTATCAGCAACTTTTCAAATATTCTTGCAGTGAATGAAACAATCAGTTGAATGGTGGAAAGGTTTGAACTGAGATATTGCCAGGTTTAGATACGAGGTCAATTTTTTTTATCAAAAATGAGTTCTTGTCATAAATGATTAAATCAACCGTTTTTGTACATCTTCGGGAAATATCAAAGCTTAATTACACTTCTAAATATTTTTTACAGTTAGTCAAGTTGATGAAAGTATGAAATTTGAGAAAAGTTGCTGGATACCTTTCCCATATATCTGACCATAACTTCATGAAAAATCACCTGATTTGCTTCAAACAAAGATTAAAATGCTCTGGTGAGAATATTCTTTCAGAAATTGAAAAAAATACAAATCCAAAATTGTCACCTTCCGACTGGTAATGTCATGCACTGATACAATAAGAATACACAATTATTTTTAAAAATGTAAATTAGGATACACTTGAGGTCATTATTATATTTCCATGACTGTATGGTATAAGTAAAAGTGACTTGTCTCCATTGATACAAACGATCCCTTGTCAGAAAGATTTCGTCTACTCTCCTGTTTGTAGAGATCCTTTTATCGGAGACAAGAAAGAAAAGAAGCTACCAAGATGCAGATGCCTTTAGCGTTTGGAATCCTGCTGGTTTTCACAGCTCTTCATTGCCAAGGTGAGAGAATTTATTCTATTTTTTCATATATTATTCAATATTCATTTATTCATTTATAGGTTGTATTATTATGTGTGCGGCTATGTGGACATGAGACGCATGCGCACAACCAACATGACGTTCTCTCTCTAATAACTTTTCCGCCAGACTATAGGTGACGTCCAATCAAGGGACGCTACTCTTCCGCTAATCTCATTCCCTACAGGCAGATTCCTAGGATTACGGGACATCAATGAGCGACAAAGGATGATCTTTATTGACGACCAGCATATTATCATATTCAGACTAAACAGAAATTCAAGTTTTAAAAAATATGACATAAAATCAGCCTTCACCGACTTGGGATCGAACCTCAGACGTCCTGAATACCGGTAAGCAGGAGGTTTAGGTTCGATCCCTAGTCGAAACAGGCTGGGGTTTTTTATTTGTTTTTTGTTTTTTTGTTTTTTTGTTTTTTGTTTCATTTGGTTGTAGTTTTTAAAAAATAATATTTCATGTATTTTTCTTACTGTAGAGGTAATATTTTTCTATGGGGTCCTATAGCTCAGTTGGTAGAGCACTCGCTTCACACGTGTTGAGACCTAGACCGAACCCGGGTGCAGTCGAGATTTTTTTTCCGATTCTTTCTGTCCACCTAGCAACCATTGGGTAGCTGGGTCTTTTAGATCTGGCGGAAAGTACTTTGCGATAGACTAGCATTCTATCCGAAGGATAGCAAGCAATTTCTACTTTCCATTTCACACTATAGAAAGCGGGATATACTCCGGCTCCATGGGCCAAATTGCTCTAAAGGACTACAACAACTTTTTTTTTTAATAGTGGGCAGGGGGTACATGCTGTGTCTTGTATCACCCCCCCCCCCCCTCCCAATACCCGTTTTCCAATTGGATTCAGTAGTCTGATGTCACGCAGCCCGGCAACGGCGGCCATCTTGGTTCTAAACAAAGAAAATCATTACTTTTTATTCTTCATGCTGGCTAGAACTGTTCATTCCCTTTTCATATGCCTTTTTTATCAGAATCAGAATGTGTAAAAGTCAAAACATGATCAAATTTATGTTTTTTTTTTCCTCTGGAAACGTTTTCATGGTCGCCGGAGAACTATTTCATACGGGCATCCGCCATTGTTCCGATAGTTTAGAGCCAGTGTTACTAAGTTACCATGCGTCATAAGGAAGGAAGTGACGTTACGACTATTGAATCCAATTGTTTCCTGTCGTTGTCTTGGTATAAGATTACTTAGTTTTGTCCTGACCCTGGCCGGAGTCCTGGCTGGGAGCGAAGTTATAGTTTTGGGAGATGATATTTTTTTCCTTGTACATCATCTCTCTGCTATATGCATTGTATTATGTTTAGTTTACATTTTATATGATATGATTTGTAAACATTTGAGTGTATTCCTCTTAGTTGGGACCTGTGCTTATGTCTGGATGAGACTTTTAGGTGATCTCAAACTAAGTACTTTGACGGTGTGCTCTTGTAATCTATATCTGTTTCCTATTTGAACCAATTCTCCTTTGTCTTACCTTTTCTTGGGTGCTTTAATTGTAATTACAGAACTTTTTACTGTACCATTTTCTTCCTTTTTACAGGCGCTGATATGACCTTAATGTGTTGCAAGCGCCGTAAAACCCTTAACCCTCTCCTTACCACCTACAGCAAAATCGTCACATTTGTTACGACACAATATACATATGTTCTTATTCAGATTTATTTTATACATCACAAACTTTGAAGAATGATCTTTGTTTAATTAATAAGAACATAAATTTGTTTTGTAGAGAGCTTGTTTGAGTTTTAAAAATCCATTTGTCTACTAGGTACGCCTGCGTTTTGGGGAAAGTACTGGAAATTATCGGTAAGGAGAGAGTTAAAAACAAATATAAACAAATATTTGTGCGGCTATGTGGTCTAGTGGTATGACACTCGCTTTCGGATAGGAAGGTCCTGGGTTCGAGCCTCGCGCTCGGCGCATAGTTTATTCCTTGGAAAAGGCTCTTTACTGACATTCTCTCACCGTACTCAGGTGTAAAATGAGTACCTGGCCGTTAACAGCGTTGTCTTTGTCCGAAAAATGTTATATCGCCTAACAGCCGTCATGTCCCATTCTACATGTTAAATGTTGCTGTTGACCAGGGACCCCTTGTAGAGCGTTTTGAACACATTTAGTGGATATTGCGCTATATAAAGCTCAACTTTTTTTTATTTATCTCCAGATTTGGTGATTGCGTCAGAGGAAAAACCCAACTGCAATGATGTCGCGTTATGCATGGGGGATAAACAGGCGGTGGCACAAGAATTCACGGCCGTGCTGAAAGGTTTCCGTATGGGAGAAGTGTACGACAATTTGGACAGTTGGTGCTCTTACCAAACGCAGTGTCTGGATGACGCCAAATGTGACGACAAAGAGATTGTATCCCAAGTCACTTTTATGGAAGGGGTGCTTGCTAAGATGTGTTCCGAGAAAAACAACTTCAGAGACACCAGCAGTTGTTATGAAGGCGATTTCCCGGAGAAAATGTCGGAATGCTACAGGTATAAGTATCATGAGAGTCCAGAACTTGCTCAGAAATTCAGAAATTGCGTCAGTGATGTACTCGATGAACTTCCGGGCTGTTCTAGAGACAATTTCTTTTTCCAGTTCTTTTCCTTCGTCTTTGAGTTAATGCTGAAAACAGGTTACCCTTTTTAAAGTTGTAACATCAAAATCGTGACCTGTTCCCTCATAACGGTGATATTATGTCGGGCTGGATAAACCCTCTCCTTATCAACTATAACAAAATTGTCACATTCGTTACGAACCAATCAATATTATTAAGTAATAAACATGAAAATTAACAGTTATAAAAAAGAACAAAATACCAAATAACGAACGTGTTGGGCTCAAAACCTTTCCTCAGTCAACAACAAAAAATAATGAAAATATAAGTACATGAGTAAAAACAAACAAACCCAGACTGACTGCAGATCTGTATCACAATCAACAATATTCTTTTTCTTGTTTATTTTGAATAAAAATCTTTGTTATATGTTATAAAAATCTCATGCTGTTTCGTACAGCTTGTATTTCTGAACAATAATGTTTTATGTATAGCATGTACTTTGTTGTTTTTGAGCTTTAATTCAAAATTTATTATTTTGTTTTCAGTAGTCATGCTATTTCAGAAAAGTCATGAAAACGGGTTGTAAGGGGATACTGGTTTACCTCGACATGAAACCATTTTGATGGGATCGGCCACAATATATTGACAACTTAATTCTTAAAAGACTCGGGCTAACTCATTTGATTTTTAGTATTGCTTCCAAAATAAAATATAACATTTTGTCTTTTATTTGCAAGCACACAATATTTAGATTTTTGATTTGTTGTTATTTGTTTTGTTGTTTTTTGTTTTGTTTTTTTCTGTTGGGGTTTTTTTTTGCGAATTAGATAATAAAAAGAGGGTAAAATAAATCTTTAGATTTTGTTTTGGAAAGTTCGCTTTAAGTTATTTCTCATGATAGTTGCTTTGTGTTGTTACATTGGAGATGAGTTATAACACTTTGTTCATTAAAAACATGAGCGTTTATATAGCACATTATTCACTGATGTTGTTGTTTTTGTTCTTCTCTTCTTTTTTTAAAACTTTATTTTGAGGCTATGGGAATCTCGAGATATGACATTCGCCTCCGGACCAGAAGGTCAACGGTTCGAGTCCCGCTTTTTGAGTGACGCATTGTTGAGTCCTTGGAAGACACTCATTGCTCATTTTCTCTCATTGTATTTAGGTGTAAAATGAGTAATTGGCCATTAACAGTGTTGTCTCGGGAAAAATGTAATATCGCCTATATACCTAATAGGCGTCTTGTCTTCTGTAAAGACTGATAGGCTAAATAACCTCAAAAGACACCAGTAAAAGACCATCTTTCAACTAAGAAAAGAACCTTCCACTTATTTTTAAATTCCAAAATGGAACATAGGACACTTGAAAGTGTGTATGTAACCAATAATGAATAGGTTACACATTGGATCAAAAGGTGGCATGATTAAAAAAAAAATTTAAAAACTTCATCTTTTATATAGCTCAATATCCACAAAACGTGCTCAAAGCGCTTTACAAGGGGTCCTTGGCCAACAGCAACACATAACATGCAGGACGAGACATGACGCCTGTTAGGCGATATTACAAATTTTTGGGACAGAGACAACGCTGTTAACGGCCAGGTACTCAGTTTACACCTGGGTACGGTGAGAGAATGTGAGTAAAGAGCCTTCTCCAAGGGCTCAACTATGCGCCGAGCGAGGCTCGAACCCAGGACTTTCCGATCCGAAAGCGAGTGTCATACCACTAAACCACATAGCCGCACTATTTTAGTAGCAGGAATTACGGGTAGATTCTAAGGCTGACCGAATGTGGATGAATCTCTATTGACAACCAACACTATTTTTAGACTAGAAAATAAAATGCCATCACTCTGAAACCAGAAGATCATTTACACAAGGAATGTATTCGGATAAATAAGTAAATTATATTATGGTTAATGAAAAAGCTATCTGGAGCATTTATATAGAGCTTTATCTACTAAACTTGCGCAAAGCGCTTTACAATGGTTTCCTGGTCAACAGCCACACTTAAAATGTATGAATAGTCATGATGCCTGTTAGGCGATATTACATTGGGGGTTTTTTCGACAGAGACAGCGCTGTTAACCGCCAGGTACACACTTTTCACCTGAGTATAATAAGAAAATGTGAGTAAAAAGCCTTTTTCCAGGGACTCCATTATGCGCCGCCCAGGGTGGGACTTGAACCCTGGACCGTCCGATCAGAAGACGATTGCCATACCACGAGACCACATAGTCGCACATGGTAGCGATCTGTATTCAGCTTTAGCTCCAACGGAGTCATCGACAACGGGATTTGTTCCCTTCCAACGATTATTATTTCCTAATAGATGTAAACAAGCTGCCTTGCTAATGAACGTTGTAAACATACTCATGGGTCACGCTGAACAAAACGATCTATACTCGAGTAATGTTTCCTAGAACATGGTTTCTGTGAACACGATTTCCTCGAGTACGGTTTCCTAGAACATGGTTTCTGTGAACACGATTTCCTCGAGTACGGTTTCCTAGAACATGGTTTCTGTGAACACGATTTCCTCGAGTACGGTTTCCTAGAACATGGTTTCAGCGAACACGATTTCCTCGAGTACGGTTTCCTAGAACATGGTTTCAGCGTTCACGATTTCCTCGAGTACGGTTTCCTAGAACATGGTTTCAGCGAACACGATTTCCTCGAGTACGGTTTCCTAGAACATGGTTTCTATGAACACGATTTCCTCGAGTACGGTTTCCTAGAACATGGTTTCAGCGTTCACGATTTCCTCGAGTACGGTTTCCTAGAACATGGTTTCAGCGAACACGATTTCCTCGAGTACGGTTTCCTAGAACATGGTTTCTATGAACACGATTTCCTCGAGTACGGTTTCCTAGAACATGGTTTCTATGAACACGATTTCCTCGAGTACGGTTTCCATAAAACGAAAAAAACCCAAATCAAAATTATTTTTTTATAAAACAAACAAAAAAACAAGCTATCAACCAAAAAAAACGAAAACATTTTTGAAAAAACAAAGAAGGACGTCCCTAAAACTCAAAGAAACAAAGAATTTTTAAAAAATAATACTGAAAAAAGTGAACACACACACACACATACACACACACACACAAAGACAAACAAAATAAAATAATAAAGAAAAAAGCCCCCCACCCCCCCCCCCCAAAAAAAAAGAGAAATATAGCCAACCAAACAAATAAAATAAGCCTAAAATCCACACGAAACCAAACAACACAAAAAAAATCAAGTTAAATCATAACAAAACACACAAAACAATTTTTGTTTAAAAACAACCAAAACAAATATTTAAAATTTAAAAAAAAGAAGCTATACCAAAGACAATTCTAATTTCCTTCTTTTCATGTTTTTTTTTTTTTTAGTTTCGTTGACCGACTCCTTGTATAATTGTTTACAGACTCTCAATAATAAACGAATAGTCTTCAACAGTCATAACGTCACTTCCTTCGTAATGACGCATGGTAACTTAGAAACTGGCTCTAAACTATCGGACCAATGGCGGATGCCCTTATGAAATATTTCTCCGACGAGCATAAAAGCGTATACAGAGGGAAAAGACATTATAAATCGGATCATGTTTTATCTTTTGCACATTCTGATCACAAGACATATGACAACTTCTAGCCAGTATGAAGAATAAAAAGTACCGATTTTCTTTGTTTAGAACCACAAAGGCGCCGTTGCTGGGTGACGTGACATCAGACTATTGATTCCAATTCTCGATAAACTAAAAGTATAGATAGTATGCGCTTGGCTAAGAAGCTCATAACATTGCCATCCGGAAGTATAACGGACCAACAAACAAAACTGTTTATAGTTAGTTTAATACAGTTCAGTGAACATTACTCATAAACGCGGATGGCAAAAAACAATAACAAAGACCTGAGTGACGTCATCTTTGAACTATCTATAAATGACAATCAAAATAATGACGGTGGATCTGGCAGGACGTGTATTGCCGATACCCTCGTAACTACAACTAAAATCCTGATACGAACGCCAAAGACATCGTCATCAAAGAAGACGGAGATCACGGGAAAAAGTTAATTAATTGGGAGTTGTAATCAATATCTCAACCAATAGCATAATTTGTTTCCTTGAGTACTTCTAACAACTCTCTTTTTACTTTCGTTTGGTGTTCATTGGCTACTTTTGTGACGTCATTTTCTGATCAATATCTCAATCAATAGAATCATTTGTTTCCTTGAGTACTTCTATCAACTCGCTTTTTACTTTCGTTTGGTGTTCATTGTCTACTTTTGTGACGTCATTTTTTGGTCAGTATCTCAACCAATAGAATCATTTGTTTCCTTGAGTACTTCTAACAACTCGCTTTTTACTTTCGTTTGGTGTTCATTGTCTACTTTTGTGACGTCATTTTTTGGTCAGTATCAAGCCTACGTGTTCTGCATTGAGAACTCCGAGACATGACACACAATCCCCAGCACTGGTTCTTGCTCGATTACAATATATAAGAGAAACAACTCAGTTTTATTGAACTCCTATATTACTCCAATATGAGTTCCTTCCCTTGATATTCTAATCTAACACTGTGTAAAACTCCGTCGGAATGATGATTAAATCTACTGCCCACATTTAAAAACGACCGTTGGATTGTCGTTCTTAATTATTCGAAGGGTGATGTTTTAAATTGTTCAATACGTTATTAATATATTGTTAGTCGCGTTGTTACCGTTTATAGTCTGGTTCATACAGTTTAGTGAGCATTACGTGTAAATGTGGATGGCAAAGAATAAAACCCCAACTATAACAAAGACCTGAGTGACGTCAACTTCGTTCTATCTATAAGCGGTAAAGGTTACACATAGTTTTGTGTTGGACCAATATATTTCCGGATGACAATGTCGTGTATTCGGGAAAACCGTGTATTCCAATAAACCGTGTTTCGGGAAAACCGTTTATTCCAAGAAACCGTGTATTCGGGTAAACCGTTTATTCCAAGAAACCGTGTATTCGGACAAGCCGTGTATTCCAAGAAACCGTGTACTTGAGGAAACATGCGGTACTGCTGAATACCGAAATCCACCGAAATCTACCGAACTCTACTTAAGTGAGGAGTCAGAGATTGTGGGAAGTGGGCACCAGTGGGGATTGAACCAGAGACTATGGGAAGTGGGCACCAGTGGGGATTGAACCAGAGACTATGGGAGTTTGGCACCAATCGAGAGTGAACCAGATAATGTGGGAGAATGGCACCAGTGGGGAGTGAACCAGAGACTATGGGAGGTGGACACCAGTGAGGAGTAAACCTAGGGCTATGGAAGGTGGACACCAATGAGGAGTAAACCTGGGACTAAGGGAAGTGGATACCCGTAGGGAGTGAACCCGGGAGTATGGGAGGTGGACACAATTGGGGAGTGAACCCGGTACTATGGGAGGTTGATATCAGTGGGGGGGGGGAGTGAACATGGGACTATGGGAATAGGGTACCAGTAGGGATTGAACCCGGGCCTAGGAGACGTGGACACAAGTGGGAGAGTAAACTTCGGACTGTGAGATGTGGACATTACTGGGGAGTGAACCCATAGGTTTAGGAAGAGGGCACCCAGAGGAGAGAGAACCCGAGACTAACTGGGGTGGACAGTGGACACCAGTGAGGAGTGAACCTGGGGCAATATATCTACATACTGTAATTTTTGCCATCCAATTTCATATTCTTGCGCTCACTCCCCACATGTTCCCATCTGAGATAGTCTAAGGACGCTGACTCCCCACAGGTGCCCATCTGAGATAGTCTAACGACGCTCACTCCCCGCTGGCCCCCATCTGAGATAGTCTAAGGACGCTCACTCCCCACTGGTGCCCATCTGAGATAGTCAAAGGACGCTCACTCCCCACTGGTGCCCATCTGAGATAGTCTAAGGACGCTCACACTCCCCACTGGTGCCCATCTGAGATAGTCTAAGGACGCTCACTGCCCACCGGTGCCCATCTGAGATAGTCTAAGGACGCTCACACTCCCCACTGGTTACATTCTGAGATAGTCTAAGGACGCTCACTCCCCACTGGTGCCCATCTGAGATAGTCAAAGGACGCTCACTCCCCACTGGTGCCCATCTGAGATAGTCTAAGGACGCTCACACTCCCCACTGGTGCCCATCTGAGATAGTCTAAGGACGCTCACTCCCCATTAGTGCCCACATGGTAGTCTATGGATTATTTTTCACTGGTGGTCATATCTCATTTTCCCGGGTTTATACCCTATTGGTTTCTATTATAGTATCGGGTTCGCTCCCCACCAGTGTCCACCAATTGGTCGGTGTTCCGGTTCATTCCCCACTGGTACCCGCCTCCAATGGTTTCTGGTTCACTCCTCACTGGTACCCACCTGTCCTAGACCGGGGTACAATACCTACTGGTGTCCACCTACCACAGTCCCAGGTTCACTTCCCAATGGTGTCAACCTAGGGTAGTCTCAGTATCACTCTCCATTCGTGTCAACCTCCCATAGTCCCGGGTTTGAGCTAAATTGTGTCAAAATCCCATAGTCCCGGGTTCACTCCCTACTGGTATCCACCCCCATAGTCCCAGTTTTTTCTCCGCTGGTGTCCACCTTCCATAGTCCCAGGTTTATTTCCCACTTGTGTCCACCTACCATTGTCCTGGATTCACTCCCCAAGATTTTTAAATTTCATTTTTGATGATTATATGACGCGACTTTAGTAGAAGCGCCATAAAACTCTAACAGAAATACAATTTTTTTTGTGTGTTTCCTACAAATCATTATAATTATTTCCCATTATCCATTGACTGGAAACAAACTGCTGCTGTCGTAGCTGCAAAAGTGATGATGGTGTTGAAGGTCGCTGTGTTGTTGATAGCGACGGCGGTCGCTGTGGTGGTGATATTATATCAATCCATTGATCATTTTGTATTACTTTGTTATGTTCTTCATCTATGTGGTCATTTATTTCAGTCTTTTTAGCTTTGATTATAGGTAGTTCGAAAGTTGACGTCACTCGGGTCTTTGTTATTGTTTTTTGCCATCCGCGTTTATGAGTAATTCTCACTAAACTGTATTAAACAGACTATAAACGATCATGGTTACACAAAGTTTTGTGTGTTGGTCCGTTTTACTTTCAGATGGCAGTATTGTGAGCTCTTTAGCCAAGCTCATGCTATCTATAGGTCAGTGAAGTGTGTTTCTTATTACATCGTTTTCCTCTCCTCCCTCTATTTGTGCGGTGTCCGTTGACAGCTTATGATGTGTCGTTTTCATTTTGTTATGATACGAGGCCATGTCACACTGTGTGATTTGTCAACGCCCCCTTTGTTCCGCGTATTGTTGTTTTTAAAATCTTGGCTTACATAATAATATTTTGTTTGTTTGTTGCTTTAGGTTTCTTCCAACACAATTGAGGTTATATGAGAGACCGCTGAAACAAAAAAACAAGCAATCTAACAAAAATAGTACAAATGTAAATCAAAATCATAACCTAAAGATATCATAAGCTAAATTATAAATAACCAAGAACAAACAGGCAGAAGATTTACAGAAAAAAAAATATCCCCTGTCAAAAATACAATCACAAACCAAAGAAGCAGGATAGGCTAGTAAAGAGAAGAAGAAACGACATCACTATCGGATCGTACACCCATGCGAACATCATAGGTATATGATTCAAGGGTGATGCTCCCATCCAACCACCCGCGTACATCATAATATCTTAAAATCGCGAATAACGTCCAGTAATGTCCCGTCAATAGATATCTAGTAGTGATGTGTTCTTTTATTCCATCATTTGATGTCGTGTGTATTGAGTTATCATTTTTCATTCTAATCAATATAAATACACATAAATTGGTCTTCATGAACTGGAATTAGTACGTATTATCTACTTCTTGTTCAATACAAATGTACACATTAAATCGTTTTTTATATCATAAACAATCCAAACTTCGCATAAAAGTAAAATTCCAAAATATTTGGATAAGTTTTGGCACAAAATCATAAATATTGTAAATACTATCTGTTAAAAAGTCCTAAGATTTCATGGATATTTTAAAAGGCCAATAAAGAATTTACAGTGAAAAATATTGTATATATCACAGACGCAAAAGGAATCGCATGTATCTCATAAAAATAAGAGTGCCTTGTGAAATGCTGCTGTCAGCGCTGAACACACAACAGATAATAATGATGATGATTCTAATGATAATAATAATGATAATAATAATAATAATAATAATAATAATAATAATAATAATAATAATAATAATAATAATAATAATAATAATATTGATAATAAAAATAATGATGATGATGATGATGATGATGATGATGATGATGATGATGATGATGATGATGATGATGATGATGATGATGATAATAATAATAATAATAATGATAAGAAGAAGAAGAAGAAGAAGAAGAAGAAGAAGAAGAAGAAGAAGAAGAAGAAGAAGAAGAAGAATGATGATGATAATGATGATAATATTACTCTCATTTTCATTCATTTTTCTGCTATTTAAATTCCGCATTAAGACAATGTGGAAAATGTCAAATTGGGAGTAACTGGGTCAGTGTAATGGAAAATTGAGCCAAACCCATTTTATAAAAGATTGCCGAATGAATATCACCATCATCGACTCCTACAACCATCTGTAGAACTCTCATAGGCCCCAAGAAGCTCCAATGACCTGATAAAAGATTACCAAATGAATATCACCATCATTGAATCCTACAACCCTCTGTAGAACTCTCATAGGCCCCAAGAAGCTCCAATGACCTGATAAAAGATTACCGAATGAATATCACCATCATCGAATCCTACAACCATCTGTAGAACTCTCATTGGCCCCAAAAAGCTCCAATGACCTGATAAAAGATTACCGAATGAATATCACCATCATCGAATCCTACAACCATCTGTAGAACTCTCATTGGCCCCAAAAAGCTCCAATGACCTGATAAAAGATTACCGAATGAATATCACCATCATCGAATCCTACAACCATCTGTAGAACTCTCATTGGCCCCAAAAAGCTCCAATGACCTGATAAAAGATTACCGAATGAATATCACCATCATCGAATCCTACAACCCTCTGTATAACTCTCATAGGCCCCAAAAAGCTCCAATGACCTGATAAAAGATTACCGAATGAATATCACCATCATCGAATCCTACAACCATCTGTAGAACTCTCATTGGCCCCAAAAAGCTCCAATGACCTGATAAAAGATTACCGAATGAATATCACCATCATGGAATCCTACAACCATCTGTAGAACTCTTATTGGCCCCAAAAAGCTCCAATGACCTGATAAAAGATTACCGAATGAATATCACCATCATCGAATCCTACAACCATCTGTAGAACTCTCATTGGCCCCAAAAAGCTCCAATGACCTGATAAAAGATTACCGAATGAATATCACCATCATCGAATCCTACAACCATCTGTAGAACTCTCATTGGCCCCAAAAAGCTCCAATGACCTGATAAAAGATTACCGAATGAATATCACCATCATCGAATCCTACAACCATCTGTAGAACTCTTATTGGCCCCAAAAAGCTCCAATGAACTGATGAGATAATCCAGCAGTCCCGATCTTTTCACGCTCCAATTCAACTGTAAATTTGTGTGTTGCAATCTCGGTAATTATACTTTTTTGGTTAGTTTGTTTTTAACTACGTTGTCAGCCTGGTATTATATCTGACACTTCTAAAAGTGCATTTCTAGTTTAAAATTTAACCCGTTAACTACCGGAGTCTGGGAAAGCTTTTATTTAAAAAGTTGGTCAGAAATATCGTCCTAGAAATAAAGATCGATATAAATGACTTCGCGAAGTCTCAGGAAATCTGAGTGCTTCTGGGAAGATGAGGGTCGAAGTCTCAGGAAATCTGAGTGCTTCTTGGAAGATGAGGGTCATTTAAATCGATCGATATTTGAAAGACTGTTTTTCAGGCTATATTATAAAATAGGAGGTTTTTCCAGAGTTGGCAGTGAACGGGTTAAAAGATTGAATTAAGTTTAAATCTGTCACTGAGGAGTTGGAATGTAATATCATTTTCATCATCATACATACGGAGCACGTTGCCATTCAGATGAATCACGATCCTCTGCGGTGCGCATGAAATCTGCGTTGCTTTTATTTAAAGTCACATTTGGTCATTTTTATGTTATTTAAATAAGTCATTCTTTGTCTTCCTCTGGTTCTCTTTCCTTCGATCATCCCAGATCTTACCAACTTTTCTATTCCGTTTCATAGACTGTAACAAAAAGTAAATAAAATTGAATCTCTCAATTTTAGTCGTTTTAACTTTAAACTAAATTTGATTTTATAAAGTATGAAATAACAAATTTTTTTTTTAATCAACTAAATACGGAACATAAAAAATTTCGGACTCAATGCCAATTAAAAAAAATATTTCAAAAACAAATAAGTGATGCTTTTTGTGAGGGACTCCTTGTCGCAAGGGGCACGTGTAGTGGGTATTGCGCTATATAAAAGCTCATGTTTTTACTGCAAAAATATGACTATTGTTTGTATTAGTGAATGTTTGATAATTTGTAGCATTCAGATTTCTCTCTCTCTCTCTCTCTCTCTCTCTCTCTCCTCTCTCTCTCTTTCTCTCTCTCTCTCTTTCTCTCTTTCTCTCTCTCTTTCTCTCTCTATCTATCTCTCTCTCTCTCTCTCTCTCTCTCTCTCTCTCTCTCTCTCTCTCTTTCTCTTTCTCTTTCTCTTTCTCTTTCTCTCTCAATATCTATCTATCTATCTATCTATCTCTCTCTCCCTCTCTCTCTCTCTCTCTCGCTCTCTCTATCTCTCTCTCTCTCTCTCTCTCTCCTCTAATTATATGACTTCATTTTAGGCTATTAATTATGTGGGAATGTCAATTTTGATTGGAAGAGATGACTTTCGAAAATTGTCATGTCCCATCCAGATCTAAAACGAAATAATCTGTAGGCAGATTCTACACAACATAACGATATAGCAACACAAAAAATAATTTTTTAAACTGTTATTTCTCACTTTATCTATTTTCTTTCCAATCCGATACGTTTTCTCGTTTGTATTCTTACAAGGATTCTACATAAGCAAGAAAATGTGTGTTGCTATTAGTAGTAAATAGTAAATAATGAATTTATATAGCGCCTAAACATCCACGTAAATCGTGCTCTGCGGCGCTTTACATAATAAAAATAAAAATGTTTAAAAACAACAAAATTGAAAATCACGACACTACATGATACATAATAAGCATGCATACAAAAACAAAATCTAAGCAAAATATATTTCATGAAAAATAAGCCTCACGGAACAACTCAGTCTTCAGACATTTCCTGAAAGATAATAAATTTTCACAGGACTTTGTCCGAGGACTAAATGCGTTCCATAGGTGTGGAGCTATGAATGAAAAGGCTTTTTCAACGAAAGTGGATTTTAAAGTGGTAACTTTTAGAAGTTGGGACTGAGATGAACTTAAATTTCGAGTGGGTTCATATTTTTAATCAGTTCCTGCAAATATCCAGGTGCCAATCCATCCAGACATCTAAAAACAGAGCACAATATCTTAAATTCTATCCTATACTTCACAGGAAGCCAGTGCAATTCTTGGAGAACTGGTGTTATATGATCTCTTTTTTCGTTAATTTTATAAGTCTAGCCGCTTTATTTTGAATTTTTTGTAGTTGATGAATTAATCTACTTTGACAACCAATGAAACGGGCATTGCAATAATCTAATCTGCTAGTAATAAACGAATTAACAAGCATCTTTGTAATATCTTCCTCAATATAATGTCTGATTCTTCCAATGTTTCTAATGTGATAGTTACAACATTGGTATATTTTTTTAACATGATCTTCCATGGATAACCCTATTGTTTTTACTTTCACAGACAATTTATATTGGTTTGAAATCGCTTTATCCTGGTTACGTCTTTCACTATTTCTATCTTACGATTTTGAATTACCTAACAAATGAATGTAGAAAATGACTTAAGTTGTGTTATTTTTTAAAGAAAGAAGCAATTTTCATCGTCAGTGGAGGAAAAAATAGGTTTTTAAAAATATTTAATTTTAGAACGCGTTCCATGATGGGAACATCAAAGGTAAAATCCTACGAAATTCAAAATCAATCTAAATCAATCTGTGCGGCTATGTGGTCTAGTGGTATGACACTCGCTTTCGGATCGGAAGGTCATGGGTTCGAGCCTCGCGCTCGGCGCATAGTTGAGTCCTTGGAAAAGGCTCTTTACTCACATTCTCTCACCGTACTCGATCGGGTGTAAAATGAGTACCGGACCGTTAACAAAGTTGTCTTTGTTCGAAAAATTGTAATATCGCGTAACAGGCGTCATGTCCCGTCCTACATGTTAAATGTTGCTGTTGATCAGGGACCCCTTGTAAAGCGCTTTGAGCACATTTAGTGGATATTGCTCTATATAAAGCTCAATTTTTAAAAAAATTCTAAATGTGAAATTTAAATGGCGTTGATTGCAACAATCATCACGGTCAGCGATTACATGTAATATTACGATGGTCTGGGACAATATTTTAACTCCTTTCTTGAGATTTACATTACAACAATGAGCCCATAATGAATTGGGTTACCAGACCTGAAAATAAGTGGCACGTTGATCACGGTGTATTACAATGTCATTCTGAACTGTGTCGATTGCAGCAATTCACGCAATTATGGCCTGCCTGTTAGAGATACAATAATGACGACATATAACGGGATTTAGAGGTTTTTGTGGGGTTAAACGAGAGAATCGAAATATCACGGTGTCAGAGAGTGTTAGATCAACTATACTGATATGGCATCCTCCATCTGGATGTGTGAGAGAATGATAATAATAATAATAATAATAAGCATATTTATATAGTGCCTTTCGTCGAAACCTCAAAGCGCTTTTAAAAAAAAACATTTCAACCAAGGTATCAACAATTAAGAGCATAAAAGGGCATCAATACATGATAGAGAGAGAGGGGGGATAGAGAGAGAGAGAGAGAGAGAGAGAGAGAGAGAAAGGGGACTGAAGGAGAGAAAGAGAGAGAGAGAGACAGAGAGAGAGAGAGGGCTGAAGGAGAAAGAGAGAGGGGGTGAAGAGAGAGAGAGAGGGTGAAGGAAGAGAGAGGGGGGGGACTGAAGGAGAGAGAGAGAGAGGACTGAAGGAGGGAGAGAGAGAGAGCCGGTGGAGGAAGAGAGAGAGAGCGAATGAGAGAGAAGAAGAAGAAGAAGAAGAGAGAGAGAGAGAGAGAGAGAGAGAGAGAGAGGAGAGAGAGAGAGAAGGAGAAGGACGTAGGCGAGCACTGCACTAGTGATTGAGCTACCCGTGACTGAACTGTTCATTCGCTTATGCGACTGCCCTCAGACTCTCTCTCTCTCTCTCTCTCTCTCTCTCTCTCTCTCTCTCTCTCTCTCTCTCTCTCTCTCTCTCTATCTATCTATCTATCTATCTATCTATCTATCTATCTCTCAGCCAGACGATAGGTGTCGCATCAGTTGAATCTTGTGTTTGGCCCTCTGACACAGTGATATTGTTATTCTCTGTTTTCATATGGCATTGTTCCTTACATTTTATTTCTCATCCTTATTAATATATTAACTACACATTTTGTTTAAGAGTTTCCAGTTTGGCATTTTTTAATGCAAAATTTAAATTGTTAAAAGGTGTTTATTATGTACGAATTGGGTTTGGCTTAATTTTAACTATTAAATAATGTTACGAAATAGCTCCTACTGTTCCCTAGACTGTGAAGACAAGGTAAAATAATCATGGCAACGTGATAAGAAAAGAAAGATTTATTTATTTGAACCTTCAATGATCATGAACCGTAAAAATTTATGCCTAGAATTTGGAAGTTTTCAATCACTAGTATGGCATTCTGTGCAAAAAGAATTCTGGCAACCCGGCGCGGTTAGCATCGTTTATCATTACTGTCAGAGAGAGAGAGAGTCATTGAGTCTTTGAGGTCTTGCTTCGCTAATTTTCGTTGCTATTGACTATAGTCTAGATACTACATACTATTTAGTATCGTATTGTAACCTTTATTATAATGCTCATATATGAGCATCACAATCACCAATCACGCTAGACATTTTATCATACTTCATGTGGTAGGCATAGGGGCAGCGTGGATCAGCGGTACGAAAAGGTACCGAGTTCGTTCACCCGCCGCTGCGCTGTGTGGCCTTGAGCAAGTCACCTCGCCCTAGCTCAATTTGCGGCGCTGCACCGCGGTTATTCCAGTCTTCCCTGGGAATAGACCCTAGAGATAAATTTCCTCTATGGGATGAATAAAGGATTTATTTAGACCAGTGTTAGTCACGGTAAACTAAACTTCCTATTGGGTTAAGGTGTAATGTAAATGTTGCTGCTTGAAACTCGAAGAAATCAATAACATTGTGAAATTGAATGTGAACTTCAATTTAATATACGAAAACAGATAAAATGGACGTTTCAACAAAGCAAGATGAATGAAAGAACCACTTATTTTTTTTAAATTGAGCTTTTATGTAGCGTAATATCCACTAAATGTGCTCAAAGTGCTTTACAAGGGGTCCCTGGCCAACAGCATCATTTAACATGTAAGACGGGACATGATGCCTGTTAGGCGATATTACAATTTTTTCGGACAGAGACAACGCTGTTAACGGCCAGGTATTCATTTGACACCTGAGTACGGTGAGAGATTGTGAGTAAAGAGCCTTCTCCAAGGACTCAACTATGCGCCGAGCGAGACCCAAACCCAGGACCTTCTGATTTGAAAGCGAGTGTCATACCACACGACCATAACAGACGTTTTATTAGTTTGTTTGTTTTTTGCCTATTGAGCATGGTCGCAGCTCTAAATTTGAATCTTTTATTCTTTTACTTCCACAGATCTATCTTAATGATGCCTTGGGTTGATTCAGTCCAAAACTAATTTGTCATATTTTATTTAACAATGTTAATGACATTGAACATACATTGATACAGCAATGCCATAATTTGTCATGTTTATCATGTAAAATCATGTATGGGTGACCTACAAAACCATTATTTTGAATGGTGATTTGATGATGATGAACAAAATATGTATGTTGTACAAAATAAATGGCAAAGCTAACAAAATGCAGTCTCCTTAATAAGAGGAGACTGGAGATTGACAAGTGCTGCAACTAATTGAAAAATAATATCAGATGTTTCTCTTAACATGGTTGGAATATATGAGAGGATGTTAACATTTTTAGTCTTTCATTAGCCCTCTGAACATGAAGCAATTTCTTTTGTTAATAAAATCTCATTTTCAGTAAATTTATTATGTAAAAAGGGAGGGATATTTACAGTTACTCCTTGAGGTAAAATATCTTGAATCAGGATGGGGTTTTACCTTTATTACCTTTATCTGCTAAAATTAAATCTCCAGGGCTTAAAATTAAAAGTTTTAGTAATCCACAATTTTGTACAATGACATTATCCGAGACAGACCCTGGATACAGTTTAGAAATAAAATTTATCACACCATTTGGACTCAGACCAGCAAGAGCTTTAACAGAATTCATGGACCTATAAGAAGAATAAATTAACCGTTGTTTATCCATTTCTTTAGGAATAGCAATTTGGTCATCTGTACAATCAATGATCATTCTGCAATTTGGAAATCTTAAAAATGATGATGGAGCTGATAGTTTATTTTTATGTCTAGAAGGGCATGTAACCTTCATAACATTTTCAAAGAGAAGCGTATGGCTTATGTAAAACATGAATAAAAGTTTGTATAATATTTGTTATAGTACTTTCACTAACGCTAAACAATTGTGAAATATGAAGGTTAGCGTAGTTCTGTCTAAGTTTCATAAGTGTAATAATGAAAATTTGGTCTTTTAATGCAACTGTCTCTTCCTGAACTTCCCACCCACTATAATAAATAATGTTACCTCTAAAGCACTCAACATATTGAACAATAATATTAAATATTTTAAAAGAATATACACCTGTCTCCATTCGAAGAACTTTTTCTGTAAGGCTTGAAACAGTGTAAGTGCGTTGAATCTAACTTAGTTGGGTTTTTTAAAGCTAGCTATTTCCTTATTTTTGTCTGTAATTTCTTGTTCTTGAATAAAATTTATTGTTCTATTTAAAATATCCTCACTTGTTCTACAATCTGTTTTTTTTTTAAAAGATGGAATCCTGTGATGATGGTGACGAGAGTTGAGATGATGATGAGGGAGAAGATAATGAGGATGGTGATGAGGAGGAAAATGATGATGATGAGGAATCTGGTTTTTTTTTAAAGGTGGGACTTTGTGATGATGATGAAGAGAGTTGAGCTGATGATGATGATGAAGAGAGTTGAGCTGATGATGATGATGATGATGATGATGAGGATGATGATGATGATGATGATGATGATGGTGGTGGTGGTGGTGGTGGTGGTGGTGGTGGTGGTGGACTTCTTGATGTTGGTGCCAATTGAGATGGGTGGGAATTCCTTGTGTCACTTTTCTTTTCTTTCTTTCTGGCTCTGATGGAAACAATTTATTTTTATTTCTGTCAAACAATTCAGGGAGGTTGGCTTTGTCACCATCTCTGAAGTGACAAGAACACACTCTTGATGATGATATTGGATCTTTTGTCCTTTCTCCTGAAAAGAAAAGATTTTTAAAAAACCCAATAATTCTGTTGGGCATATTGGGTATATTATTTGATAAGTAGGCTACTTTGTTTTAGACTATCTTGTTTGACACCAGCTCAATGCATGATAAATCAAAGGTATGCAAGAGTCTAGGTTACTGGTGGGTCTCTCGCCTGTCTTTTATGAAATCACACATTCAGCAAAATGTCGCACTTCCTCATTACTTCTTTTGATGATTTTGACTCGGTATATAAAAATATGAATTCTTAAATTTACACAGTTAAAGTTGATCTTGGGGTTGAGTGTGGCAAGACTGGCGTTTGCTCTTTATTTCAGTCAGTACTGTACTGGACAGTGCGGTGATGGAAACTTTGGAGTGTCAACAATCGGGCACAGGTAAAGGAGAGAGGTCCCTGTCGCCATCTTGCTTTGTTCACACTGAGTTGCCACCTCGGCTGTCGGGGAGGGGAGGCATGGCAGAGAATCAGAGAAACTTTCCAAAAAAGAGGAAAGTATGTGTGTTTGTGTGTGTGTGTGTGTGTGAGAGAGAGAGAGAGAGAGAGAGAGAGAGAGAGAAATATCTGCGTGAGGGGGGGGGGGGGGGGAGGGGGGAGAGGTTCCGTTATTTTATTTATTTATTTTCATTTTGCCATAAAGGTATCGAGTTTAAAGTAAGATTTTAACAAATATTTTCTTCTCTTTCTTCTATTTTTCTCCTTTTAAAAAACTTATCACTTATCAGTAGAACTGAACTCTCATTCAGTTTATCTATCAGTTCAGCCTTCACATCAAAACGTGTAGATTGAGATATCATTTTTGCTTCAACTTCAATAAAAACCTAGTTTGGAATGTATTTTTATTTATAATTTCGTGCAATTGTACACTTTAATCATAAAATATAGGTCTACGTAAGCTAGAACTAGACCTAGATCTGGACTACGAACTATCAAATGTTCGACGAGGAGTGCGTGCTTACCTGACTAACACTTTTTCTTCAATTTTTTGTCTGCCTCTCATTTGGAAATCTGTAAAACTTGCAGGAGTGACTCTCTGACTGGTGCAGACAATCTGGTACAAAACACTGGACCATATTTAAGATAAAAATTGTTTTTTTTTTTTTGGAGCGATTTTCCAATTATTCCTTTCCCGGACCAAGCACGGATTTTTTGTTTAGAGCCAGCCGATTCGTTGCTAGGCGGACGTGACGTCAGACTGTGGAACCCTATTGAAAAGAACGTGCTCAAAGAAAAGTATTTAGTACCGGTCTGGAAACATGATATCAATATTGTTATTTATTTACTTATTTATCACTTATTTTTTGTGGGTTTTTTAATTATGTTTTTCTTTGCTTGGCAGAGCAGAAAAGACGTCAATAAAAGTATTAAGGGCCTTTTCAATTAGTTGTATCTTTCAACAAGTGAAAATTAAATTTGCGGTGCAATTTGTGTAAATGGTGACGACGACGACAATGCCGATGATGATGATGATGATGATGATGATGATGATGATGATGATGATGATGATGATGATGATGATGATATTGTTGTGGATGTTGTTGTTGTTGTTATTCTTGTTCTTCATGTTGATAATGACAATTGTGTTGATGGTGATAATGAAGAATAAGATGATGATAATGATGATGATGATGATGATGATGATGATGATGATGATGATGATGATGATGATGATGATGATGATGATGATGATGATGATGAGAGTAAATTTGGTGCTTGTAATGGTGGTCTTGGGGGTTCTGTTATTGGCGTTGCTTGTGGGGCGGGGGTGCAGGTTTAGATAGTGAGGGTAATTTTACTGCTTATAATAACGAATGTTCTAATTGTGGTACTTAACTTAAATGTTACATTGCATTCAAAGGTGAACATTACATTATATGCAATGATGTACAATTTGAAATGTTGAAATGCCAACTAGATACATTAAATCTGACATTTCATGTTTCATCTGATGGTTCGACAATACATCTTTGCCTACTATGAACAAAACACGTATTAAAAATTTTGGCCCTAAAAAGTCTCCTACAAAATAGTGGTCAATTAGAATGACCCTCATTTGGCAATACACTCAAACCTGGGACTTCGCAAAGTTTGAGCGGTTAATAAAAGAGAGCTTAAAATAATCGAGTGATATTTGAAGGACCCGTTTTCTAACCAAAAATTGTTAATGCTTGTTTTTTCAAGAGTTGGATACAACTTGAGTCATCATATCGCCATGACTGAATGGTATAAGTAGAAGGGACTTGTCTCTATTGATACAAACGATCCCCAGGCAGAAAGATTTCGTCTACTCTCCTGTTTCTAGAGATCCTTTTATCGAAGACAAGAAAGAAAAGAAGCTACCAAGATGCAGTTGCCTTTAGCGTTTGGAATCCTGCTGGTTTTTACAGCTCTTCATGGCCAAGGTGAGAGAATTTACTCTATAGATAGTATGCAGATGACGTCACTCAGGCCTTTGTTTTTGTTTTTGCCATCCGCGTTTGTGAGTTGTTCTCACTAAACTGTATTAACCAGACTATAAAAGTTCATGGTTACACAGAGTTTGTGTGTTGGTCCGTTCTACTTCCGGATGGCAATGTTGTGAACTCCTTGGCCAAGCGCATTCTATCTATTCTTTTATATATTTAATATTCATTTATTCATTTATAGGTTATATGCGGCATTGAATATATGCATTATAGAAATTTTCTCGTTTAAGTAGATAATAGGAAAGAAAACTCTCTACTCTTTGGGTTCCTAAATCCTTGGTGTGTATAAAAGAAACCCTTCGGAGTACTAATAATGTATAGGTTCCGTAATATTGAATCATTAGATGGCATAATTATGTTAGTAGCAGGATGTATTAATTTGCCTTTACTCAATGCACTTCCCATTGCATTATTTACTCCCCATATAAACCATTTGGAATCAAACTTCCCTTTCATACAGTTCAAGTAAACGTTAGGCGTACCTTTTAAACAAACACTTTTACTATATTATCCCTGACTAACCCTAGGCACTAAATCACACAAGAGACGTGTGGTTGGATATGTTGATTTTGTCTTATCCAAAGACTAGCTCGTCAAAATAATCTGTAACTGTTCCCTGTTTTGATTGGTCTGTTACTGGACATTTGCAGTGATGAGCCCGTGGGGTCTTTTGCAAATACAAGCCATTGAAGATTGAAGATACAACCCCGGGACTAAAGCCAACATTTTCGAAAGTTTTAATCCTAGTTTCTGACGCTTCAGAATTGGAAGAATAATAGCGACCATACAAGATGGCGATCCTTGATTGTCCGGTCTATTGCGTAGGTTTTTTATTGTAACAATTAGAAAACTGATTCAAAACACGATTTGGAGACTTACCGTAGATACGTTCACACCAAAATACGTTTCCATTCGTGTACGTGCGTGTAACGAAGGAAAGCATTTATGGCTTGTTTTGGTCCCTATTGTGTTCGCCATAAGGACCATTCGTTTGTGTATGTGTGCTTCCGTTAGTGTACTAGAGTGCAGTTTGCTTTATGGCTCCGTAAATGTCCATCCGTGTTCTCTCGTGTGATGGCCAACTGCCTCCACTTAGTCCAAGAAAGAGCGAGGCAAAGTGTTTTATCTTTGGACGGATTAGACCTCTGATGACATCAATTTTTTTTTTAATGGTGCGTAAATCGTATGTGCAGACTTCAGAGTTTTGATCCGCCGATCGTGAAAATCGAGACTTCAGAGGTCTCAAAGCGGTATTATGTTATGTCCGGATGAACTATGTGTTGGAAATTGATGGTTCCTCTGTGACGTCTTGTTGCTATGTCTGTCAAACTATTGACATGGATGCCTTTTTAAATATTATCTTATAGTATGGGCCTTCAGTTCTTCAATCAACATATACGGTGCATACACTTTTGAAAATTACGTCAGTTATCGTATATTGTATTAAAACTAGTCGAATAAACATTTACGTTATTTTATTTTTGACCTGAAATTTTAAAGTAAAGTATATTTTGACCCTGAAATCAACCAATGACCTTGAACCGAAGACCCAGAGCCACCCTTAGTAAACAGCCCACAGATCCTGAGCATCACTCACAATTTTAACACAGATGATTGAAAAAAATGCATCGTGTAGTCAGGCTTTGCGATGCAATTCATTTAGAATCAGTGTGCCAAAATATTGTGAGAAATACTCATTATATGGGCCTGACTTATTTGTGTGTTTGGCATGTACTTATGCAGTATCTCAGGCCTTGTCATACAGGAAATAAATAGTCAAGGGGACGAAACGGGGTAAATGGTGGGAATTTATTCTGATTGGTTAATACTTAGTAACTGGCGAACCATCAATTGACTTTATAGCCACCAATATCAAACTTGGGGTTAATTTATTCTATACCTTATGGTGGAGAATAAATATACAATTTGTGACATTGAATAAAGACACAAAGTTCATATTTCTTATCGTTTTTGTTCTGAATTCTATTTTTACGATCGATTCATCCCGAATTGAGACCGGAGGCGGGGGCGGGGGGTGGGATCACGTTTTAGTATTTTAATACTTTAATAACGTTATCATCTAATCCCCTCAATATTATAGTGTAGGGAGCGAAAAGACGAATGGAGCTTTGGACGAAGCGAGCGGAGTCTTCCTCTCTCTCTCGCAAATCATGAACTGATAACAACAACAAGCTGAGACTTCTGATCAAACTTTTCTCTTTTATTGTCATGCAAGTTTCATTAAATTACTTTCGTTTGTATTTAATCATTTTGTTATTAAGTTTTTTCGAGATCCTATACTGGTGACCCCGACGCTGAACATGGCGGAACAAAGAAACGAACTTTCTGACCTTTTGCAACAACTCCTTGTCCTCCAATCCTCCCAACAAAGTCAAAGCACGGTTGGGGCAGTCTCACTAAAACTGCCAGAATTCTGGGCCAAGTCACCAGACGTTTGGTTTGCAAGAATTGAAGCACAATTTAACACTCGCGGTATCACAGAAGACCAAAGAAAATACGACTATGTTGTTAGCACTCTAGATGTAAACACTGCAGAAGAAATGCAGGCAGTACTCACAAACCCTCCACATGAAAATAAAAAGAGAAGGTAACTGTAGATCGCCTGAAAGCAGCACATATCGCTCCAACAACAATACAGCAAACAAGGAAGCCCCAATGAGGACCAGGTTCAGATACAAAACCTGCTACATTGGAAAATGCGGTATCGGACAAAACATGCCCAAATAGAGACGTTACAATTACCACCAGACGCCCATATAAATATTTTTCCGACGAGCACAAAAGCGTATCCAGAGTGAAAAAAAACATAAATTTGATCATGCTTTGACTTTTACACATTCTGATTACAAGGCATATGAAAAGTTCTAGCCAGCATGAAGAATAAAAAGTAATGATTTTCTTTGTTTAGAACCAAGATGGCCGCCCTTTCCGGGTGACGTGACATCAGACTACTAAATCCAATTGAGTATAGTTCAGAGATTCATCACCGAAATCGGGAACGTATTGTCCCAAGACAAACAGGCGGTCCACTCGGAGCATAGTTGACTTATAAGACTTGTCTTTTGACCTCATTTAACTCACCCAATCCTAGATATATTTGCTACTTGTCAAAATTGGAAAAAGTGTGTTAAAAATGAGCATTTACATAGATAGTTTTATTTAACTATCATTAATTAACATGCAAAAAACTAAAAACATTGATACTACGTCTATAATTTGTCTCATAAAAAATGTAATAAATAGGCATGGGGTAAAAGTAACCCGGGCAAACTACGGATATAGTCGGTGT
This sequence comes from Berghia stephanieae, assembly GCF_034508935.2. Taxonomy (NCBI): domain Eukaryota; kingdom Metazoa; phylum Mollusca; class Gastropoda; order Nudibranchia; family Aeolidiidae; genus Berghia; species Berghia stephanieae. The sequence goes on along the minus strand of NC_088367.1, from coordinate 1,882,296 downwards.
TAGGGTTGAGTGAGTTAATGGGTTGTGCATCGCTTAGTGATTGTCGTTAGCAGGACTCAAGGAGACAAGTCGTGATCTCATTGCTTGAACTATTGATTACAACTCACGACTTGTCGACTTGTATTTTGAGGTAATTTTTCGGTCAGTGCCAGGCTAGGAATTTACAAAGGAGACACTCGGAGTCCCGCTCTGGGGTTAAGAATGAGAACTCTCGTTATTAATGCTATGCTTGTAGCTAAAAAAACTCACAACATCCGCCAGCCCGATTTAACATATAAACACACAAAACCAACATAAATGTTTATAGTCTTATTGATAGAATTTAAAGAGAACTAATCATTAAAATGGTTGTCTAAAAACAATGATAAAGAGCTTAGTGATGTCAATTTCGTTCCATCTATTGGTCAAAATATGGACCTCTCTAATTTCTTTC
>NC_088367.1:1809363-1879363 GCF_034508935.2 Berghia stephanieae | reverse complement strand
TATGCAAAAGGTTATCCAAGAATTTTAGTGTAAAATGGTCAATTCTATAGATAGTATGCGCTTGGCTAAGAAGCTCATAACATTGCCATCCGGAAGTATAACGGACCAACACACAAAACTGTGTGTATCCATGAACGTTTATATGCGGATTAATACAGTTCAGTGAGCATTACTCATAAACGCGGATGACAAAAACAATAACAAAGACCTGAGTGACGTCATCTGCATACTATCTATATCAGGGAATGGGTTTAGTGAGTGAATGATGCCGGCATATCAGTAGAACTTGATAAGTGAATGCTACGTTTGGGAGAGTTTTATGTCCAAGTTAGTGGACAGGATATCGTACTAGTGAATCAACCTTTCGTAATTGGTTTATGGGTGTTTGTGCAGGAAGGTTATCGTGTTTAGTACTAGTTAACTCACTCAACCCTAGAGATTTTTGCTACTTTTCAAAATTGGAAAAAAATGTATTAAAATGAGCATGTACATAGATAGTTTTATCCAACTACCATTAACATGTAAAAACTAAAAACACTAGCTTTGATACCACGCCTATAATTTGTCTCATAAAAAATGTAATAAATAGGCATGGGGTAAAAGTAACCCGGGAAAACTACGGATATAGTCGGTGTTAGGGTTGAATGAGTTAATCAACCTTTCGTAATTGGTTTATGGGTGTTTGTGCAGGAATGTTATCGTGTTGAGTACTAGTTAACTCACTCAACCCTAGAGATTTTTGCTACTTTTCAAAATTGGAAAAAAATGTATTAAAATGAGCATGTACATAGATAGTTTTATCCAACTACCATTAACATGTAAAAAGTAAAAACACTAGCTTTGATACCACGCCTATAATTTGTCTCATAAAAATGTAATAAATAGGCATGGGTAAAAGTAACCGGGGAAAACTACGGATATAGTCGGTGTTAGGGTTGAATGAGTTAATCAACCTTTCGTAATTGGTTTATGGGTGTTTGTGCAGGAATGTTATCGTGTTGAGTACTAGTTAACTCACTCAACCCTAGAGATTTTTGCTACTTTTCAAAATTGGCAAAAAATGTATTAAAATGAGCATGTACATAGCAGGGACGGCGGGTAATAATGGGCAGGGTGGGCAAATACCAGCCTGTTTTTTCAAGTTATATGCTGTATTACCAGGTCCGAAATAATCTAATTTAAATTAGATAATTTCAAAAGTTACTACTTAAACTTGATACTTCGTACTGAAATCAATTTGTGTTTATTTTTGATAGATTGCGAATCACCATGCACCCCGTAATGCATAAACCAGGATACGCTCCTGTTCTTTTTTATCACCGCCCATCCCCCCCCCCCCCCCCCAACCACTCCACTCCGCCAAAATCGTCATCTCATCGTCTCGTCGCCTAACGGCGAACTAACTCCGATTTTTGCAGTCTGGCCTCTCTAGTACTAGGTCGGGCTAATTCAAATGTGCCCACCTTATTAACCAGTGAACACTTAATAGAAATTTTGGCAAACGAACTTTTTCTTATTTATTGCCTTACTTGTGCTGGTACCATTGATGTAATGACGTTGGGAAGGCTCCAGTATTGAATTAAATTTATTAATTTACTAATTTTATATCAATTTAGTATTAATTTGTGTTGTTTTTATATATTTGTTTATCCATTTAAATTATTTCTTTTTTCCTCGTTTTCTTTAGTGCTTCTCAAAACTCATTTATTTAAATTGTTTTCTTATTTGTTTTGTTGTTGTTGTTGTTGTTGTTGTTGTTGTTTTTGGGGGGTTTTGTTTTGTTTTTTTAACAAATTAATTTGTTAGTTCTTTTTTTTAACTCTTAAAGTAATTACCGCTGTATTTTTATTGCCAGACAAAATAATTTTGCAAAACAATGTAATTTTCTATTGTATTCCGTCTAATAAAACAAAACACTTTTATTCAAAAGTCACGACTAAATAAATATATAAAATACAACCGCCATTTTGGTTTTCTCAACAATTGAATTAGTATTCGAGAAATACTCTTCTGAGAAAGGAGAGAGTTGAATTCTAAGTTATAGAGGAAATAAATACGTTTAAAGTAAGGGTGGGCAGATTCCGTACTTGCCCGTCCTGAAGCTAATACATACATAAGATAGTTCGTGATGAAGAGGCGGGAAGCTAGGGGTTGGTTCGGTAAGGAGTAAAGATAACACGTCGTTATTGTGATAGTCTAATGAATGCATGAGGAGAGATTGGTAGCATTATTTTGTCTTAATTGTATTGTGTGAAGTATTGGCGAAAGCCTAAGATTAAATAAACTTTGTTTTTGTTTGTCTTATTTTGACTATGGAACTGATTCTTGTCATAGCAGACCTGCCTACTTGAATTAGGAAAATAAAAATCGTAATTTTCAGGGCTAATAAAATCGTATATATTTTAACTACCCTTTAAAAAAAATCACCGGAATTTTTGTCTGTTTTGATAGATATCAAATTTTTTTAAAACGAGAAAAAATGATTGGAAACGTAATAATGATGGTGATGGTGGTAGTAGTAGTGGTAGCGGTGGTGGTAGTAGTAATGATGGTGGTGGTAGTAATGATGATGGTAATATTATTATTGTTTATTATTATTATTATTATTATTATTATTATTATTATTATTATTATTATTATTATATTATTATTATTATTATTATTAATTATATTATTATTATTATTATTATTATTATTATTATTATTATTATTATTATTACTATTATTATGATTATTATTATTATTATTATTATTATTATCATTATTATTGTTATTGTTATTATTGTTATTATTATTATTGTTATTATTATTATTGTTATTATTATTATTGTTATTATTATTACAGTACTACAATAGCAACAAAAACAATATCAACATCATCATACAATTTCCGTCATCGTCTCCACAACTATCATTCTAACCAACAGCACCACCAAAACCACTACCAAAATTACATCCTCCTCCACCACCACCAACACCGCTACCACTATTCCAACCACTACCACCACCGGCACAATCATTCTAACCACCAAGAGTGCAGTAAAATGATGCAATTTGAGCTCTGAATGAAACTCGTGTCATATTGCTGTTGTTGCTTCTCGGTGAAAACTTTAAGGTTACTACATACTACTGAAAACCAGTAATGTAACAGAATTATTAATCTCGCCGTTGAGGGATTAAAGCATCTCTTTAATTTTTCGAGTGAACGAAATGGACTTGTATTGTCAAGGTGTTGTCGCATTATGTCTCGTCGCTTTATTTTTTTTGTTGTATTCTCTTTCGTGATTCATTTTTGATTACGTTTGGAATAATTAAAATCTACTGGTATTGTCATTTCATTGTGAATGTGATTGTTTGTGGTTGAAATATTATTTTTTAAATGTGAAAAAAAATAATAATAATAAAAAAATTAAAAAAAACATATATATATATATATATATATATATATATATATATATATATATATATATATATAACCGAATCATCTTTGCCCCACCACTGTAAATAGGCTAGAACCGCCACTGGTACATAGATAGTTTTATCCAACTACCATTAACATGTAAAAACTAAAAACACTAGCTTTGATACCACGCCTATAATTTGTCTCATAAAAATGTAATAAATAGGCATGGGGTAAAAGTAACCGGGGAAAACTACGGATATAGTCGGTGTTAGGGTTGAATGAGTTAATCAACCTTTCGTAATTGGTTTATGGGTGTTTGTGCAGGAATGTTATCGTGTTGAGTACTAGTTAACTCACTCAACCCTAGAGATTTTTGCTACTTTTCAAAATTGGAAAAAAATGTATTAAAATGAGCATGTACATAGATAGTTTCATCCAACTACCATTAACATGTAAAAACTAAAAACACTAGCTTTGATACCACGCCTATAATTTGTCTCATAAAAATGTAATAAATAGGCATGGGGTAAAAGTAACCCGGGAAAACTACGGATATAGTCGGTGTTAGGGTTGAATGAGTTAATCAACCTTTCGTAATTGGTTTATGGATGTTTGTGCAGGAAGGTTGTCGTGTTGAGTACTAGTTAATCAACCTTTCGTAATTGGTTTATGGATGTTTGTGCAGGAAGGTTGTCGTGTTGAGTACTAGTTAATCAACCTTTCGTAATTGGTTTATGGGTGTTTGTGCAGGAATGTTGTCGTGTTGAGTACTAGTTAATCAACCTTTCATAATTGGTTTATGGGTGTTTGTGCAGGAAGGTTGTCGTGTTGAGTACTAGTTAATCAACCTTTCGTAATTGGTTTATGGATGTTTGTGCAGAAGAAAAGGGCAATTTATCAAAATAGCATTATATCATAAAGGCGGGGTTTAGCTTTAATATTAAGGGTCTAAGACGTTTCAGGTTGAATATGATTTGCTCTTACTTGTAGGGAGTGGATTTTAGACTGACATGGAACTGTCAAAATTAGTAGGTTTGAAGGAAATGTGGGTACAGTTACAACAGGGGATAAAATAGGGTGTTTCTGATCAAAACGGCATTCTATTCTTCTTCATGATGAACTGCACATTTAACTTTTTGTACTCACCATCATTAAGTGCATTTTTTTGGACTTAGTATTTTTTTTATTGTGTCGAGTGTGTAAGTTGAATTTAATTTAAAGTTTGAATAAAGCCACCATAAAATCATTAGCGTTGACATGTGTGTGTAATTATGCCACAGTATTATTAGTGTAAGTATTGGTGTTATTACCATTGGTGTATATTTTATGGCCATCAATGGTATCATGATATATTTGGGTTTCATAAGCCTTTATATTCACTGTTTTTTATGGATGCCGTCATCAATTTTTATGATTGATTGGCGAAAGCCTAAAAGTAAATCATCATGTGTCTTGTGTATCTCCTACTCCTCCAGACTTGGCGAATGCGACAAAGGGCGATAGCTGTTCGGATGTCGTGACATGCCTGAACGAATCGCAGGAGATGAGAGAGGAGGTGATGGAAACCCTGCAAGAGTACCGTATTGGAGAAATTGATGACCATCTGGACAGTTGGTGCTCTCACCAAACGCATTGCCTGGATGACAACTGTGACAACGGAGACATTGTAGCCTATGTCTCGTTTATCGAACGGGTTCTTGCTAAGATGTGTTCCGAAAGAGAGAGCTTCAGGGACACCAGTTGTTATCAAGGCGATTTCCGTCAGAGAATGATGGGATGCGAAAGGGAAGGAGGAGGTTTGGACTCTAACACTGTTCATGAGTTCAAAATGTGCGTCAATAACGCACTTGGTGAACTTCCAGGCTGTTCTAGAGACAATTTCTTTTTCCGGTTCATTTCCTTTGTAGCAGATTTATTGGTGCAAGTACATCAATAAAGTTGTAATTGAAAATCATGACCCGCGTGCGCTTATAACGGTATTTCGGGCTGGACAAACCCTCTCCCGATCAACTAGAACAAAATTGCCACATTTGTTAAGATCCAATGGACTTTATTAAGTAATAAACAAACAGGAATATAAGATTTTAAAAAGAACAAAATACCAAATACCGAACGTTTCGGGCTCAAAACCCTCCTTCAGTCAAAAGACAAAAAACATTGAAACTATAAGTACATTAGTACAAAAAAAAAACACAACAAAAAAAAAACAAGACAGAGATCGATGTCAGATCTGTATCACAAAGAACAATTTTCTTTTCCATGTTTATTTTGAAGAAAAGTCTTTGTTATCAGGTATAAAGATATCATGCTGTATTTTGTAAGGCTTCTTTTTCTGACCAATGTTATGTAAAGCATGTTCTAGGTTGTTATTAAGCTTGAGTTTTAAAAAAAATGATTTTGTTTTGAGTAGTCATGCTATTTCAGGTTGTACGGAGAGAGTTTAATTCAAAGAATGGAATTTATGGATAGAAATAAAAGACTTGGGTAAAAGTATTCAACCTTTATAATTTGGGACAATGGAAATCATTTCTTAATCTGACAAAAAACTAAACTTTCACACCAAACAAAAGAATGTCTTATATGTGTCCAAAGTGATACTTAGCGGCTAGAAGCTATGGACTGTAAAAAGAAATAAACAAAAAAAATATAACAGTTTTAGAAAAAGGACGGAATACTGGACGACTCGGGATCAAAACCCTTCTTCAGCCAAGAAAAAAAATGAAAACAAGAATATATTACTAAAAACAGATTGCCAATCTGGTTTGGGTTTTTTTTTAATTAACGTATTTGTTTTGTTGTTTTTTTTTGTTTTGTTTTTTGTTATTCTATTGTTTTTTTTGTTTTGTTTTTGTTTTTTTTTGTTTTTGTTTGTTTTTTTGGGGGTTTTTTTTGGTTTTTTTGTTTGTTTGTTTTTTTTTGTCGTTGGCTGATGAAGAGTCATATTCCAAGACTCGGGCTAACTCACTCGATTTTTAGTATAGATTCCAAAATAAAATATAACATTTTGTCTTTTATTTGCACGCACACAATATTTAGATTTTTGGTTTGTTCTTTTTTTTACGAATGAAATAATAAAAAGAGGAGAAAATAAAACTTTAGAACTGATTTTGGAAAGTTTCCTTTAAGTTATTTCTCATGATTGTTGCGTGATGTTGTTACATTGTGTTTGAGTTATAACGTTTTGTTCATTAAAAACGTGAGCGTGTATATAAGAAATATCCACTTTAGTAGTCAAAACGCCTTGCAATGGGTCCTTACAAAGGAAACCGCTTCACTTAACGTGTCGGACAGGGTATGATGCATATAGATAGTTCGAAGATGACGTCATTCAGGTCTATGTTATTGTTTTTTTGCCATCCGCGTTTATGAGTAAAGCTCACTAGACTGTATTAACCCGACTATGAACGTACATGGATACACACAGTTTTGTGTGTTGGTCCGTTAAACTTCCGGATGGCAATGTTATGAGCTTCTTAGCCAAGCGCATACTATCTATAGATAGTTCGAAGATGACGTGAAAATGCCAGAGAAAAAAAATCGCGAGTTGTATTCAATAGTTCAACCAATGGGAACACTTGTTTCCATGAGCACTACTAACGACAACTCACTAGTATAGATAGTTCGAAGATGACGTCTCTCAGGTCTATGTTATCGTTTTTTGCCATCCGCGTTTATGAGTAATGCTCACTGAACTGTATTAACCTGACTATAAACGTTCATATATAGACACACAGTTTTGTGTGTTGGTCCGTTATACTTTCGGATGGAAATGTCATGAGCTTCTTAGCCAAGCGCATACTATCTATAAGACATTATAAGACATTCGGGTATAATACAATCTCGCATGAGAATATCATGGGAAGTAACTCATATCTAATATAGTTAGTTCAATAAAACTGAGTTGTTTCTCTTGTATTGTAATCGAGCAAGAACTAGTGCAGGTGATTTTGTGTCATGTCTCCGAGTTCTCAGTGCAGAACACGTGACGTGATACTGACCAAAAAATGACGTCACAGAAGTAGACAATGAACACCAAACGAAAGTAAAAATCGAGTAATTTAACAGTGCTCAATGAAACAATATTTAGGACGGACCATGACGCCTGTTAGGCGATATTACAATTTGTTTTCGGACAGACACAACGCTGTTGTCGGTCAGGTGCTCGTTTTACACCTGAGTACGGTGAGAGAATGTTTGTAAAAAGCCTTTTCCAAGGACTCAACTATGCGCCGAAAGAGGCTCGAACCCAGGACCTTCCGATCCGAAAGCTTGTAGTGTCAAAGCACATGACCGCATAACCGCTTATTCTATTGGTTGAGCTATTGATTACAACTCACAATTAACTTTCTCCCGTTTCTCCGGGGTTTTTTTGTTTGTTTGTTTGTTTCTATGAGCTCTACTAACGACAACTCACCAGGCGGTGCAAAAACCAGATAATGAAGTCCTTTTGGGTTCCAGTGTCAGGCTATATGTTAACGATGGCTACGCGAGAACCCTCAAGGACTGGCAATTTGACGTCATTTTTTAGGTTTTGCAGCGTCTAGTGAGTTGTCGTTAGTAGAGCTCAAGGAAACAACTGATCCCATTGGTTGAACTATTGAATACAACTCACGATTTGTTTTTTGGTTGTTTTTTTTTTTTTTTTGTGGCCAAAGACTTGTCTTTTGACGTCATTTTTTGGTCAGTGCCAGGCTATAACTTAACGATGTTTGGTTTTGTTTTTGTTTTTTTGTTTGTTTTTTTTTTGTCGTTTTGTTGTTGTTTTTTTTTGTGACGATGTTTTTGGAGCTCGTGTCAAGCTAAATAAAAAAATTAAATATAATTAGTAAAAGTATTGGTGTGGACAGTGATGACCTACAGCGCTCAAGGATGGACAGTCAAGAACAAAGACGTGAAACGTATAAACTTTGCTGAAATGTGGTTTACAGAAGGATGATGAGGATAAGCTGGAGAGAGAGAGAGAGAGAGAGAGAGAGAGAGAGAGAGAGAGAGAGAGAGAGAGAGAGAGAGAAGAACAAATAACAGCATACTGGATGAGCTGGAAGTCATGCCAGAACTACTAAATGTAATCAAAAGGAGAAAACTCAGTTGTTGTTGTTTTTTTGTCACAAAAACCGAAGCCCATGCACCCTAAGAAAACAATGGTGAGTTGCATCCAATAGTTCAACCAATGGGACCACTTGTTTCCATGAGCTCTACTAACGACAACTCACTAGGCAGTGCAAAAACCAAATAATGAAGTCCTTTTGGCTTTTGGGTTCCAGTGCCAGGCAATATGTTAACGATGGCGACGCTAGAACTAGAACCCTCAAGGACTGGCAGTTTTACGTCATTTTTTAGGTTTTGCAGCGTCTAGTGAGTTGTTAGTAGAGCTCAAGGAAACAACTGATCCCATTGGTTGAACTATTGAATACAACTCACGATTTGCTTTTTTGTTTGTTTGTTTTTTTTGTGGCCAAAAACTTGTCTTTTGACGTCATTTTTTGGTCAGTGTCAGGCTATAGATAGTTCGAAGATGACGTCACTCGGGCCTTTGTTATTGTTTTTGCCATCCGCGTTTGTGAGTTGTTCTCACTAAACTGTATTAACCAGACTATAAAAGTTCATGGTTACACAGAGTTTGTGTGTTGGTCCGTTATACTTCCGGATGGCAATGTTGTGAACTCCTTGGCCAAGCGCATTCTATCTATAACTTAACGATGGCTACGTCCGGGTCTACCGTCATTATTTTGATTTTGATTAATACTTTCAGTTTATCGAGAATTCGTTTATTATTGAAAGTTTGTAAACATTACAAGGAGTCGGTCAACAAAACTATATATATATATATATATATATATATATATATATATATATAATAGATAGATAGATAGATAGATAGATAGATAGATAGATAGATAGATAGATAGATAGATAGATAGATAGATAGATAGATAGATAGATAGATAGATAGATAGATAGATAGATAGATAGAAAGATAAAAGATTAAGGAAATTAAAATTGTCTTCGGTTTATCTTCTTTTCTTCATTTTTAAATATTTGTGTTGTTATGTTTTTGTTTGATTTTTTGTTTGTTTTGTGTTGTTTAAATGTGTCTGAGTTAGTTTTGTTTTTTTAATTTGTTTTGTTTTGTTTTTGAGGGGGGGGGTGTCATTATTAATTTAAGATGGGGGGGGGGGGGGGGGGTAGTATTTTTCTATTGTTCTGTCCGAAAAAAAATGGTATTATCGCCTCACAGGGGTCATGTCATGTCCTCCGTGTTAAATGTTGCTGTTGACCAGAGATCCCATGTAAAGCGCTTTGCGCACGTTTTGTGGATATTGCGCTTTATTAATGCTCAAGCTAAATATATCATTTGATCGTTTCTGAATGAGGGAGATTTTTTTTCATGTATTTATTTAATTATTTATTTATTCATTTAATTAGTTTTTACTTTTTTGTTGTCTATGATTATTTGCTCTATTTCGGAGTGAGATATTCATTTCCTGATTCTGAGCGATATTTTGAGTTTCTTAGCCATGCGCACAGCATCTATAGATAGTATGCGCTTAGCTCAGAAGCTCATAACATTGCCATCCGGAAGTATAACGGACCAACACACAAAGCTGTGTGTATCCATGAACGTTTATAGTCGGGTTAAAACAGTTCAGTGAGCATTACTCATAAACGCGGATGGCAAAAAACAATAACAAAGACCTGAGTGACGTCATCTTCGAACTATCTATAGATAGAATGAAGTTGAAGTCACTCTGAAGTCTACACATACGATTTACGCACCATTTTTTTTAAATTTGATGTCATCAGATAATAATAATAATAATAATGAATGAATTTATATAGCGCCTAGATCCACAATGTGCTCAGAGGCGCTTTACAATGCAAATAAAACACAACAATAAATTGATAATTTAAGCATAAAATCAAGCATTAATCAATTTGTAATTTAATTACCACACACTGTGCTACAAGATGAAAATTTAGGATATCTATAACACGTAGGCCAAATAGAAATGTTAAACATCAAATGATTTCCTAAAGAGATGTGTTTTGAGTTTCTTTTTAAAGTTTTCAAAAGTTGGACATTTTTTGAGGGATGAAGGCAGATGTCTGATCTGTCCAAAATATAACACTTTGCCTTGCTCTTTCTTGAACTGAGTGGAGGCAGTTGGTCACCACACGAGAGAACACGGATGGACATTTACGGAGCCATAAAACAAATTGCACGCTAGTACACAAACGGAAGTATACGTACACGAACGAATGGTCCTTATTACGAACACAAGAAGGATCAGAATAAGCCATACATTCTTTCGTTCGATACACGCACGTACACGAACATTTGGTGTGAACATACGGTAAGTCTCCCGGATCGGCAGCTTGTATGGTCGGCTATCATTCTGCCTATTCTGAAATGTCACAAACTAGGATAAAACCTTTCAAAAATGTTGGCTTTAGTCCCGGGGTTGAATCTTCAATCTTCAATGGCTTGTATTTGCAAATGACCCCACGGGCTCATCACTGCAAATGTCCAGTAACAGACCAATCAAAACAGGGAACAGTTACAGATTATTTTGACGAGCGAGTCTTTGGATAAGACAAAATCAACATATCCAACCACACGTCTCTTGTGTGATTTAGTGCCTAGGGTTAGTCAGGGATATAGTAAAAGTGTTAGTTCAAAAGGTACGCCTAACGTTTACTTGAACTGTGTGAAAGGGAAGTTTGATTCCAAATGGTTTATATGGGGAGTAAATAATGCAATGGGAAGTGCAGTGAGTATAGGCAAATTAATACACCCTGCTACTAACATAATGATGCCATCTAATGATTCAGTATTACGGAACCTATACATTATTAGTGCTCTCAACGGCTTATTTTATACACACCAAGGATTTAGGAACCAAAAGAGTTGAGAGTTTGACGTCACGACTTTTCTTTCCTATTATCTACTTAAACGAGAAAAACGAATTTGTTTTTAATAAAAGATGCATGTAATCAGACGCCCATAATCTATAAATGAATAAATGAATATTGAATAATATATGAAAGAATAGAATAACTTCTCTCACCGTGGCCATGAAGAGCTGTGAAAACCAGCAGGATTCCAAACGCTAAAGGCATCTGCATCTTGGTAGCTTCTTTTCTTTCTTGTCTCCGATAAAAGGATCTCTACAAACAGGAGAGTAGACGAAATCTTTCTGCCAGGGAATCGTTTGTATCAATAGAGACACGTCACTTCTACTTATACCATTCAGTCATGGCGATATGATGACTCGAGCTGTATCCAACTCTTGAAAAAACAAGCATTAAAAATTTTTGGGTAGAAAACGGGTCCTTCAAAAATCAATAGATTAAAATAACCCTCATCTTGGCGAAAGCTCTCATACCTGGGGCTTCGCGAAGTCCCAGGTTTGAGTGCATTTGCCAAATGAGGGTCATTCTAATCGATCGATATTTTGTAGGAGACTTTTTAGGGCCAAAAACTTAAAATACGTGTTTTGTTCATAGTAGGGCAAAGATGTATTGTCGAACCATCAATAACAAAATGAAACTTGAAATGTCAGACGAAATGTATCCAGATGGCATTACATTTCAAATTGAACATCATTGCATTTAACGTAATGCTCACCAATGAATGCAACCTAACATTTAAGTTAACAATCCCAATTAGTACATTCGTCCCCATCAGCAATACAATTACCCTCACTATCTACACCTGCTGCCCCGTCCCACAAGCATCACCTATACCAGAACCCCCAATACTACCATTACAAGCACCAATTTTACTCTCATTATTATTATCATCATTATCATCATCATCATCATCATCATCATCATCATCATCATCATCATCATCATCATCATCATCATCATCATCATCATCATCATCATCATCATCATCATCATCATCAGCAGCAGCAGCATGATAATTGCCATAGTCTTCGTCGTCGTCGTCGTCGTCATCATCATTCGACAGATTGCGCATCGGGGCTCTAACGGGGCCGATTAGATAGACGACGATTGGGATTGTTTGGAAGCTTTAACCCTTTGCCCACTAGTCATTATGACATCCGAAATGCTATCGCCTTCTACATCTACGCCAGAACAGAAATAGAGGGTGGAGCCTACCATGATATAACATTTTATGGAGCCCTAATTTCGTCATATCAGTGCTGTCCACTGACAGGTGGGTGGGTATCGCTTTCCAGAACTTGTGTCCTTATATGAAATTCTGAGTTTTTGACCAATCAACGATTGCTCTTTTGATAGCTCGCTTGTCAAAATGAGTCAGCTCAACCCTTGATTTATGTAAAGGCATCACAGGCGGTATATGTTGTGTAACTTCAAAGACCACGGTTGACCGAAAGCGATGAATGGAAGCCCTACTGTGGCGTGGAGAACGAGGTCTTGTATGTATAGTTACGTCATATCTCAACGCTCGTGAATTCTTAGTACGGCTGGACTCACAATCAAAACACGAAATATGTGTTTTAAACTCTTGAATCAATCGAGTTACATCAGTGCGTTCGTCTCATTGAGAAATGAAAAACGATATATAAATCAAGAACATCGACCGGAAAACAAGGAAATTATCATAAAATTATAAAATTTGAGAAAGCTGTTTTCAAAATCAAATCTATTACAAAAAAGGTTATTTCTAGACCGATTTTTATGAGACAAAGACAATTTTTCTCCAATTTTCAAGCTGATTCCAACAATGAGGTTTTCAAATTTATCGCGATAAGATTATTTGTCATTATTTTTTTTAATACCCAATTGACTGCTCAGGAAATGAATACGTAATCCTTGGCGGCTAGCGAGTACCTAGCGAGTTAAATTTTGCTTACCCTTTCCCACGTAGACGCACGCACACACACACACACACACACACACACACACACACACACAGACTTATCGTCGTCTAGCATCCTATCGTTCGGCTCGACGATTAAAAGGGGTTCGTATCATCGCTAAAATAATTACAAAATACATATATTTAAAATATATTTATGGTAATGTGAATTAAATATTTTAATGCTCTAATATATCAAGAATGATCATTATTATGATTTATTACGGTGTGAATTGAATTAGACCTTTAAAACTGAAGTTTAATCTGACACCCTACTCGCTGTTATCATTCGAGTCTAAGTTGTAATAAGGCAACTTTGGCCAGAAGTGAAAGACATACATTGTGTGTTCAGTCTGTGTGTGTGTGTGTGTGTGTGTGTGTGTGTGTGTGTGTGCGTCTGCGTGGGAAAGGGTAAGCAAAATTTAACACCTACTCGCTAGCCGCCAAGGATTACGTATTCATTTCCTGAGCAGTCAATTGGGTATTTTAAAAAATAATGACAAATAATCTTATCGCGATAAATTTGAAAACCTCATTGTTGGAATCAGCTTGAAAAGTGGAGAAAAATTGTCTTTGTCTCATAAAAATCGGTCGAGAAATAACCTTTTTTGTAATATATTTGATTTTGAAAATAGCTTTCTCAAATTTTATAATTTTATGATAATTTCCTTATTTTCCGGTCGATGTTCTTGATTTATATATCGTTTTTCATTTCTCAATGAGACGAACGCACTGGTGTAATTCGATTGATTCAAGAGTTTAAAACACAGATTTCGAGTTTTGATTGTGAGTCCAGCCGTACTAAGAATTCACGAGCGTTGAGATATGACGTAACTATACATACAAGACCTCGTTCTCCACGCCACAGTAGGGCTTCCATTCATCGCTTTCGGTCAACCGTGGTCTTTGAAGTTACACAACATATACCGCATGTGATGCCTTTACATAAATCAAGGGCTGAGCTGACTCATGTTGACAAGCGAGCTATCAAAAGAGCAATCCGTTGATTGGTCAAAAACTCAGGATTTCATATAAGGACATAAGTTCTTGAAAGCGATATCCACCCACCTGTCAGTGGACAGAACTGATATGATGAAATTAGGGATCCATAAAATGTTATATCATGGTAGGCTCCACCCTCTATTTCTATTCTGGCGTAGATGTAGAAGGCGATAGCATTTCGGATGTCATAATGACTAGTGGGCAAAGGGTTAAAGCTTCCAAACAATCCCAATCGTCGTCTATCTCTAACGGGACCCGTTGGCGCAAACTCAGTATTCTCACAAATTGCACCGTGAATGTATTAATTTTCACTTGTTGAAAGATGCAACGAATTGAAAAGGGTCTTAAAACATTCACTGACGAAGACGTCTTATCTGCCGAGAAAAGAATAAAAAGAATCAAGAATTTTTTTTAAAAAACAAAATGATAAATAAGTAAATAAATAACAAGACTGATATCATGTTTCCATACCGTATCAGCCGACAAGCCGTGCTAAATACTTTTCCTCAATTTGTCTGGATTTTTAAGTGGTGTATTCACGTTTTTGTTGTTTTTGCTGTTGGCTGAAGAAGGGTTTTGAGTCCGAAACGTTCCGTATTCGGTATCTTGTTCTGTTTCAAATACGTTTAGCTTGTCTGCTACATTTGTTGTTGTTTTCTCTATTAGGTCATTAAGATGCGCGTTTCTGAGGTCTTTGATAAAGTCATCACGACATATTGACTTGGATTTTTGGTACTTAATTATTTGTTTGTGTGTTTGTTGTTTTTTGTTTTTTGTTTTTTTTTTTGTTTTGTTTATAGGACGGTTTCGATGGTGAGAGGTAAAAAAGGACAGTGTTGTGATCTGAAAAATCATTTTGAATTACAGATATTTTTTTTGATATATTCATCAGAATTCCTATGTATAACGAGGTCAATAATATGTCCTTTTTCATGGGACGGAGTTAGATTTAGGGATTTGATTACATTATTCAGAGAATTAGTTGTCGCGTTCTTCATCTCGTCCATGTGAATATTAAAATCACCAACAACAACCAGATTTCCAGAAACCTATGTTCCTGACATCCCATAATGGGCAGGGGGACCATACTGTGCCTTCTATCCCCTATGTCTGTTTTCCAAAATGCTTTCTGTCTTTGTCTTGAAAATAGAATACTTGGTTTTGTCCTGGCCCTGGACTGAGTCCTAGGTGGGAGGGAAACAATCAAATGCAAAGTAATTGTTTTGGAAGATGATATTTTTTCCCTTGTAAATCATCTCTCTGTAATGTATTATTGTTATTTTTAATGTATAATGTAAGCATTTGAGTGTATTCCTCTTTGTTGGATTGTGTGCTTGTGTCCGGATGAGACATAGGTGATCTCAAACTAAGTACATTGGTGGTATGCTCTTGGAATCTACATCTGATCCCTATATGTTCCCAGTTGCCCTTTGTCTTACTTTCTCTTGGATGCTTTAATTGTAATTCTAGAACTTTTCACTATCCCATTTTCTTCCTTTTTACTGACGCTGATATAACCTAAATGTGTTGCAAGTGCCGTAAAACCCTTAACAACAAAAACAGAGAGCAGTGCTTTGTTGCTGATGAACGTTTCAAAGTCATGTAAAAAATCACTATGTTTGGATGATGGTGGCTTGTACAAAGTGATTATATTGAAATGAATGTTTTCATAAAGTAATTTAATATGAAGAGACTCAAAATAGTTAAAAGATTAATTTTCCACGTGAGTAGAATTCAAAATACTCTTATGAATAACTAAAAATGCCACCGCTCCGCTGTTTTTCTTGTGTCAACCTTAAGAAAAGAAAACCCGGTTGGGACGAGTTCATTTAGCACAACGAATGAATGGGAGCGATCTCAATTCATGTTTTCGTCCAATCAAGTCATCAATCACATGATTTGTTGCTGTCCGACGATTGGATATTTCTTCAGAAATGTAAACGTGCTGCTTTGTTTATGAAAGTTGTAAACATACCCATGTGTCAAGCTGAACAAAATGACCAATTGTGATGTAAGATATTTCAAAAACTGTGAATACTTTTCACTATGTGGGTCATTTTGAGCACATATTCCAATGTGACCAATGACCTCAAGCACATGGAAATGTAATATAGATCATGCCCGTTATTTGTATTCAACCAGCTCTCTATGCTGTAATGAATAAAGCGTCGATTTCGTTTTCAATAGGATTCAATAGTCCTAACGTCACTTCCTTCCTAATGACGCATGGTAACTTAGTAACACTGGCTTTAAACTATCGGAACAATGGCGGACGCCCGTATGAAATATTTCTCCGGCGAGCATAAAAGCGTATCCAGAGGGAAAATAAAAACATTATAAATCTGATCATGTTTTGACTTTTACACCTTCTGATCACAAGACATGAAAAGTTCTAGCCAGCATGAAGCATAAAAAGCACCGATTTTCTTTGTTTAGAACCACGATGGCCGCCATTGTTGGGCGACGTGACATCAGACTACTGAATCCAATTATGTGGTCTTGTATCAGACTTGTTTTGTTACACACCGATCGAGCATTTAAAACTGGCATTTTAAGACACGTCTGGGATTGAATGATCATGGGTTGTTTGTATAGACACGGCAATGGTTTGACCTTCTCACCGTCACTATTGTTTTTATAAGAGGCATTGGCAAATTTAACTCACTCAATCCTAGAGATTTTTCCTACTTTTCAAAATTGAAAAAAAAAAATGTATTAAAAATGAGCATGTACAAAGATAGTTTTATTCAACCACCATTAACATGTCAAATCAAAAACAGAAAAAACATAAGCGTAGATACCACGCCTATAAATTGTCTCAGAAAAATGTTTTAATAGGCATGGGGTAAAATTAACCCGGGTAAACTACGGATATATATAGAACGAAGATGACGTCACTCAGGCCTTTGTTATTGTTTTTGCCATCCGCGTTTGTGAGTTGTTCTCACTGAACTGTATTAACCAGACTATAAACGTTCATGGATACACACCGTTTTGTGTGCTGGTCCGTTATACTTCAGGATGGCAATGTTATGAGCTTCTTAGCCAAGCGCATACTATCTATAGTCGGTTTTTGAGTTGAGTGAGTTAAAAACATCTGTCAGTGTGGATGGTGGTCTCACTGACTTATTGTGTTGTGGTGGTTGACGGCCTAGTTGAGCACTAATCACTTTTAGTTTTCTTTGTCCACCTCGTCGACCACGTCTATTTGTTTTAAAAATAGATGCGTTATTTACAAATGGGACCCTGAACATATTATAAAGTATAGATAAAATGACAAATGTTGTAGAATCCCTTTTTAAATTCGAGTTTATAAAAGCTTGACTGTTAAAAATCTTCTTAAACAATTTAAAAAGTGCACGGTGTTATGACAATTATCACAGAATAACATCCAATTTAGAAAGTAGAATTAATCCAGCAGAAATAACCACAGCTCGTTTTAACACAGCTGCCTGCTAGGCGCGCAACACACAAGAGGGAGTGAACCCGGGACTATGGGATTTTGACACAATTAATTTTGGGTCAACCCGGGAGTATGGGAGGTTGACACCAATGGAGAGTGATCCCGAGACTACCCGAGGTTGACACCATTGGGAAGTGAACCTGGGACTGTGGGAGGTGGACATCAGTGGGGATTGAACCCAGGACTAGGAGAGGTGGGCACCAGTGAGGAGTGAACCAGAGACTATGGGAGGCGGGTACCAGTGAGGAATAAACCGGAACACACACCAATTGGTGAACACTGGTGGGGAGCGAACCTGGGACTATAATAGAACCAATATAGTATAAACCGGGGGAATTGATATATGGACACCAGTGAAAAATAATCCTTAGACTACTCAGATGGGCACCAATGGGGAGTGAGCGTCCTTAGACTATCCCAGATGGGCACCAGTGGAGAATGAGCGTCCTTAGACTATCACAGATGGGCGCCAATGGGGAGTGAGCGTCCTTAGATTATCTCAAAATGCAACCAGTGGAGAGTGAGCGTCCTTAGACTATCTCAGATGGGCACCAGTGGGGAGTGAGCGTCCTTAGGCTATCTCAGATGGGTGTCAGTGGAGAGTGAGCGTCCTTAGACTATCACAGATGGGCACCAGTGGGGAGGAGCGTCCTTAGGCTATCTCAGATGGGCACCAGTGGGGAGTGAGCGTCCTTAGACTATCTCAGATGGGCACCAGTGGGGAGGAGCGTCCTTAGGCTATCTCAGATGGGCACCAGTGGGGAGGAGCGTCCTTTGACTATCTCAGATGGGCACCAGTGGAGAGTGAGCGTCCTTAGACTATCTCAGATGGGCACCAATGGGGAGTGAGCGTCCATAGACTATCTCAGATGGGCACCAGTGGGGAGGAGCGTCCTTAGACTATCACAGATGGGTGTCAGTGGGGAGTGAGCGTCCTTAGATTATCTCAGATGGGCACCTGTGGGGAGTGAGCGTCCTTAGACTATCTCAGATGGGCACCAATGGGGAGTGAGCGTCCTCAGACTATCTCAGATGGGCACCAATGGGGAGTGAGCGTCCTTAGACTATCTCAGATGGGCACCAGTGGAGAGTGAGCGTCCTTAGACTATCTCAGATGGGCACCAGCGGGGAGGGAGCGTCCTTAGACTATCTCAGATGGGCACCAGTGGGGAGTGAGCGTCCTTAGACTATCTCAGATGGGAACATGTGGGGAGGAGCGTCCTTAGACTATCTCAGATGGGCACCAGTGGAGAGTGAGCGCAAGAATATGAAAGTGGATGACGAAGAATACAGGATGTAGATATATTGTCCTAGGTTCACTCCTCACTGGTGTCCACTCTAGTTCGTCTCGGGTTCTCTCTCCTCTGGGTGTACTCTCCCTTACCTATGGGTTCACTCCCCAGTAATGTCCACATCTCACAGTTCTAAGTTTACTCTCCCACTTGTGTCCACCTCTCCTAGTCCCGGGTTCAATCCCTATTGGTGTCCATCTCCCGCATTCTCAGGTTCAGTTTCCAAGTATGTCCACCTCCCATACTCCCGGGTTCACTCCCTACTGGTACCCACCTCCTATAATCCCATGTTCGCCCCCCCCCCCCCCACTGATATCAACCTCCCAAGTCCCGGGTTCACTCCCCAAGTGTGGCCACCTCCCATACTCCCGGCTTCACTCCCTACTGGTATCCACTTCCCATAGTCCCAGGTTTACTCCTCATTCGTGTCAACTTCCCATAGTCCCAGGTTTACTCCCCACTTGTGTCCACCGCCCCTAGTCCCGGGTTCAATCCCCACTGGTGTCCAGCTCCCATAGTCTCTGGGTCAATTCCCACTTCAGTGAATTCCGGTAGATTTCGGTGGATTTCGGTAGATTTCGGTGGATTTCGGTAGATTTTGGTGGATTTCGGTAGATTTTGGTGGATTTCGGTAGATTTCGGTGGATTTCCGTATTCAGCAGTACCGCATGCTTCCTCAAACGCGATTTCCTCAAGTACACGGTTTGCCCGAATACACGGTTTCTTCGAATACACGTTTTTTTCTTCGATACACGATTTCCCCGAATGCACGGTTTCCCCTAATACACGGTTTCTTCGAATACACGGTTTGCCCGAATACACGGTTTCCTCGAATACACGGTTTGCCCGAATACACGGTTTCTTCGAATACACGTTTTTTTCTTCGATACACGATTTCCCCGAATGCACGGTTTCCCCTAATACACGGTTTCTTCGAATACACGGTTTGCCCGAATACACGGTTTCCTCGAATACACGGTTTTCCCGAATACACAACATTGCCATCCGGAAATATTATGGTCCAACACAAAACTAGGTGTAACATTTACCGCTTATAGATAGAACGAAGTTGACGTCACTCAGGTCTTTGTTATAGTTGGGTTTTTTTTCTTTGCCATCCACATAATTTACGAGTAATTCTCACTAAACTGTATGAACCAGACTATAAACGGTAACAACGCGACTAACAATATATTAATAACGTATTGAACAATTTAAAACATCACCCTTCGAATAAATAAGAACGACAATCCAACGGTCGTTTTTAAATGTGGGCAGTAAACTAATCATCATACCGACATGAGTTTTACACAGTGTCAGATTAGAATATCAAGGGAAGGAACTCATATTGGAGTAACATAGGAGTTCAAAAACTGAGTTGTTTCTCTTGTATTTTTAATTCAGAAAAGTGAGTGGAGCAGGCACTTATGTTGGTAACAACAAGATATGAAGTGAGTAGAAAAGTGCCAGAAGACAATAGAGAATAAAAATTTTTATTCTCTATTGTCTTCTGGCACTTTTCTACTCACTTCATATCTTGTTGTTACCAACATAAGTGCCTGCTCCACTCACTTTTCTGAATTAAAAATTCACCCCATACACCGGAGCATACTCAATGTCTCAATCGTTTCTATGTTATATGTTTGTGTTGAGAATATTGGCTGTTAAGCTTAACTGCTGGTCAAAATACTTCGCGATGGTGGTGGGCGAACGAATCGGCGGTCCCAGAAGTGGGTGAGAGAGGGATCTAGAAATGACTTGGGTTTGAAACGAATATTTTTGTGTTCGTGGATAGCTCACACGGTAGAGCCACGCTCTCACCTGCCAGGCGGAGTTGTCGTACCAATAAGGTCGCAGGTTCAAACCCCACCACCGCCGCGAAAAATTTTTATTCTCTATTGTCTTCTGGCACTTTTCTACTCACTTCATATCTTGTTGTTACCAACATAAGTGCCTGCTCCACTCACTTTTCTGAATTAAAAATTCACCCCATACACCGGAGCATACTCAATGTCTCAATCGTTTCTATGTTATATGTTTGTGTTGAGAATATTGGCTGTTAAGCTTAACTGCTGGTCAAAATACTTCGCGATGGTGGTGGGCGAACGAATCGGCGGTCCCAGAAGTGGGTGAGAGAGGGATCTAGAAATGACTTGGGTTTGAAACGAATATTTTTGTGTTCGTGGATAGCTCACACGGTAGAGCCACGCTCTCACCTGCCAGGCGGAGTTGTCGTACCAATAAGGTCGCAGGTTCAAACCCCACCACCGCCGCGAAAAATTTTTATTCTCTATTGTCTTCTGGCACTTTTCTACTCACTTCATATCTTGTTGTTACCAACATAAGTGCCTGCTCCACTCACTTTTCTGAATTAAAAATTCACCCCATACACCGGAGCATACTCAATGTCTCAATCGTTTCTATGTTATATGTTTGTGTTGAGAATATTGGCTGTTAAGCTTAACTGCTGGTCAAAATACTTCGCGATGGTGGTGGGCGAACGAATCGGCGGTCCCAGAAGTGGGTGAGAGAGGGATCTAGAAATGACTTGGGTTTGAAACGAATATTTTTGTGTTCGTGGATAGCTCACACGGTAGAGCCACGCTCTCACCTGCCAGGCGGAGTTGTCGTACCAATAAGGTCGCAGGTTCAAACCCCACCACCGCCGCGAAAAATTTTTATTCTCTATTGTCTTCTGGCACTTTTCTACTCACTTCATATCTTGTTCTCTTGTATTGTAATCTAGCAAGAACCAGTCAGTGTCTCGGGAGTATATTTTGTATATGAAATTAGAATTGTCTTCGGTTTATCTTCTTTCTTTTTTTCATTTTTACATATTTGTTTTGTTTGCTTTGATTTGATTGTTTTGTTTGTTTTGTTGTGTTTTTGCTTGATTTTTTTGATTTTTTTTTTTTTTTGTATGTGTTGTTTGGTTTCTAGGTTTGTTTTTTGTTGGGTTTTTTATTTTATTTTGGGTTTTTTTGCGGGAGGATGGTATTTATGTTTTGTTTTGTTCTGGGTTTTTTTAGGGTTTTTTTAATGTTTTTTTTTTTTTTTTTTGGGGGGGGGGGTTCGTCTTTCTTCTGTTTGTTTGTCTTTTTCTTTTCTTTTTCTTCTTTTTTTTTTTTTTGTTTTTTTTTTTTAATTCTATGTATCTGTGATTTTTTAGGGCCGCTTTTCATTGGTTTTTTTTTAATGTTTTGTTTGTTTTGTTTGGGGGTTGTTTTTTTTCAATTTGTTGGTGGTTTTTTTTTTTTTTTTTTGGTGTTTTTTTTGGGGGGGGGGAGGTTCGTTTTTAAATTATTTCTTCCTTCTTTTTTTGCTTCTTTTTCTCTTGGTCTGTTGTTGGTTTTGTATTTGTTTATTTATTATTTTGTTTGTGTGGTATAGGGGGGCGGGGTGTAATTGTTTTGTTTTTTGTTTTTTGTCTTTTTCTCTTTTTATTTTTTCGAATTTCTGTTATATTGTTTTGTTTGCGGTTTTTTCGTTGTTTTTTTGTTTTGTTTTTTTTAAATTTTGTTTTGTTTGTTTTTTTGGGTTTTTTTTTTGCTTTTGGTTTTGTTATTGCTTTTGTTTGTTTGTTTGTTTGTTTGTTTGTTTGTTTGTTTGTTTGTTTTGTTGTTATTTTTTGTTGTTTTTGTTTTTTTGGAGTTTTTTGGGTTTTTTTTTTTTTTTTTTTGGGGGGGGGGGGGGTTTCTTTGGCTCTGTTTTTCTTTCTTTGTATATCATATTCGTATCTGAGCACCGTCTTAAATCTGTAATAGGCCTTTTACAAAGGAGCTCGCGCGGTCCAGGGTTTGAGAGTCTTGTCCAAGATGAGGGTCATCTAAAATCGATCGATGTTTGAAGGACGAGTTTTCTGGCCAAATTTCTAATATATTTTCTTTCCAGAAAAGGCAATTGGATTCGGTAGTCTGATGTCACGCCGCCCGGCAAGGGCGGCCATCTTGGTTCTAAACAATGAAAATCATTACTTGTTATTTAGTGCGGGGCGGTCCTTGGCAAGCTTAAGGACCACGGTCCTACGGTCCTTGGGAAATGAAGACCGCAAGGACCGGTCCTAGGACCGGTCCGTTCATTCTTGAACCGTTAAAGACCGCTACACGATGAAAACCGTGGCCTACAGGAGTAAAACACACGGAGTAGTCACACTCATTCCAAATTGTAACCTAATTAGAGAAGAGGGGTGATGCCTTCTTTATTTGCTCACCGTACTTCATTGTTACTTCGATAATTTAATTAAATTTGAAATTTATCCCCATTAACGGAGATAATGGCATCGCCCAAGGCGTTGATCGAGTTGTTCGTGGCGTTGATACACACACGCAACTCCTACCCCCCCTCCCCCCCCCCACACACACACACATGAGAGGGCAGCGAGCATTGAAGAGTAAGAGAGAGACGTGAAGTTATAATAAGAGGGGGTGGATGAGGTGATAAGAGGGGTCGATGGTGACTTTTCGCCAGATCTAACAAACTCAGCTACCCATTCATTGCTGAGTAGACAGGGATTCAGAAAAAAATCGACTGCACCCGGGATCGATCTCTGGCCCTTTGCGTATAAAGAGAGTGCTCTATCAACTGAGCTATCGGGGTCCCCAAATATTCTATTGGACTTTTTTAAAATTCAGACGTTATAACTGGGTTTTTTGGAAGGAAGAAACTAATGAAACACATATTATTTGATTAGTAAAAACACCAAACGAAATTTTAATATTATTGTATTATTTTAAATGACAACACTGCGATAGAAAGGAGTGGTGACAAGAGATGGACAAAAGAAAACAAAAAATCGGATTTGCTACTTGCTAGGTTCGACACATACACACACACACACACACACACACACACACAAACACACACATCTTTTGTAGTCACATACATTTCAAACAATAACCCATTAGAGAAGAGGGGTCATGCCTTCACCATAGATCATTGTCATTGCGATCATTATGGTGTAGTAAATTTTGAAATTTACCCCGAATAATGGAATCGTCCAAGGCGTGCGCCTCCTGTTCCCCCCATCTCACACACGAAAGGGCGGTTTGCGGAGTGGAGGTTGGTGGTCGTCTGCCTGTATGGTCGTCTGTGTCGTTTAGTGTATGGCAAAGGGGGGTGGGTGCGATTAATTAAGTGGGATGGGTGGTGATTGGTGGAAGATAGGCAACCGAAGCAACGAATCGCTGGGGAAGTAGTAGGCTATGGCGCGAGACCGTAGGACCGTGGTCCTTGCAAAGACCGCCCCGCACTAGTTGAAAGGTGATAAGAAGTGAGGACCGCCGCCGATCTTCCCCTCTGGGACCGGTCTTCGGTTCACAGCTAAAAAGACCGTCGGACCGCGGTCCAGACCGGTCTTCAGCGCGGCACTACTTGTTATTCTTCATGCTGGTGAGAACTTTTCATATGCCTTGTGATCAGAACGAGAATGTGTAAAAGTCAAAACATGATCAAATTTATGGGGTTTTCCCCCTCTGGATACGCTTTTATGCTCGCCGGAGAAATATTTCATACGGGCGTCCGCCATTGTTACGATAGTTTAGAGCCAGTGTTACTAAGTTACCATGCATCATTAGGAAGGAAGTGACGTTACGACTGTTGAAGCGTATTAAGTGGTGAAACCAGACAAGTGCTAAACACGTTTCTTTGGCCTCTCATAGCAGGCTGACTAGTCTGTAATGCCGATAGATCTGAATTGTACATGAAGTGATGCTATGCGCTTAGTTAAAATAAACAGAACATCCGCCAGCGGATATAGATAGAATGAAGATGACGTCACTCAGGTCTTTGTTATTGGTTTTTGCCATCCGCGTTTATGAGTACTTCTCACAAAACTGTATTAACAAGGACTATAAAAGTTAATGGTCACACATAGTTTTGTGTGTTGATCAGTTATACTTCCGGATGGCAATGTTGTGAGCATCTTAGCCAAGAGCATACCATCTATAACGGACCAACACACAAATCTATGTGTAACCTTTAACGTTTATAGTCTGATTGCTACAATTTAGTGAGAGCGTCTCATAAATATGGCTGGCTAGATTTAGAATCAACAATAAATACAGAGCAGAGTGACGTCAATTTCGTTCCTTCTTTAATCTGGCCCTTCAGAATAATGCGGATAACATGCGCATATTTCGTCTTCCATCGCTAATTTTGCATTTATTTTTTAGTTTCTTTGCGTATTTGAGAGTATTCGAAAAAACTTGAAAACCCAATAAACACACACACACATAAACACACCAGGGGCGGTTGCTAGCTGTTTATTTGAGGCGGCATGAATCGAAGAACAACATGACAACAACAAATAGACTGCTATCTAAAATGTCTTCCTTTGCATACCAACTGTGATAACAGTCAATAATAGAAGGATAGAAAATCCAACCTCAATGCACTACTTATCTACTCCAAAGACAATAACATTACAAGTTGAACTGCTCTGTTTGTCGGGTTAATGGACTGGGATTCTATTTATAGCATCATGGGGCTCTACTCGGGGAATGATTTGTGTAATATTCGTATTGATGATTAAAATTTAAAATCCATTTCAGCCAAACGAATAGCAATAAAATCAATATATTTATTGTATTTTCTTCATTCGTATGTTTTTCTTACAACAAACCTGTTCTTCCAATGATAAAACTGATATGGTTTTGATTTCTCCCAAGTCAGGCCTCAAGGTGTGCAAAACTAAATATGCCGGCCTGAACTAGATATTTTAGCAGTAAAGAGTATCAGTTGTTTGTGGGGGAAGGTGG
Organism: Berghia stephanieae; assembly: GCF_034508935.2. Taxonomy (NCBI): domain Eukaryota; kingdom Metazoa; phylum Mollusca; class Gastropoda; order Nudibranchia; family Aeolidiidae; genus Berghia; species Berghia stephanieae. The sequence goes on along the minus strand of NC_088367.1, from coordinate 1,853,595 downwards.
ATAACCGAAGTTTTTAAAAAGAAGAAAACAGTCTTTTATATATAAAATACTTGGGCGGCCTGTTGACTTTTTGGCTCAAACCCCACCCTCAGCTCATTGTCGCACGTCATATCACATCGCGTGGGGCAACAAGAAAAATAGAGCCGTCTGTGATGATGCACAACCTTCGTATAGTGTGTATCTATCACGGCTCGAGGAGAGATGCGCGAGTGTTAACGAAAAGCAGCATATGCAAAAACTGAGACGAAAAGCAGTATCTGCTAAATTTGAAAAATATAGGGCGGCACAAAACAACTTCGCTCAATAGACCGACCGCCAGTGAAACACACATACATACACCCATAATAATATTATATATTATATATATATATATATATATATATATATATATATATAATATATATATATATATATATATATATATATATATTCGGCCTTATTCTTACTTCCGTTGTGTATGTTGTTGATTGAACGGCAATTAAAGGAAAAGTACACAACGGATATTTACTGTCGACTGACGATATGGGAACCCACTGAAACGATTCTATCGACAGAAAAATATATCAATATATCAATATATATATATATATATATATATATATATATATATATATATATATATATATATATATATATATATTATATATATATAATATCTCAAGTATAATTATGATCAACTTCTACAATATTGTTTCGAGCATTCGCTATCATGATGAAATGAATCTCGTAAGTACAAATTTTGACGACCCGGCAAAGAACGTCCCGATCCCGATCCCGACAAGCAGACAATATTATGTAAAAACTCTAATCAACAAAACAGAAAAAATTATAATCTGATCACAGCGAATGCTTGAAACACAATTGTAGAATTTGATCATAATTATACTTGAAACATTTTTAAAATAGCTCCTTTTATTAAAAAAAAGTTTATCACTATTATTTCATGGTTTTTGTTTTTATAATTTATACATATATATATATATGAGTGTTGGTTGGTACTTGTAGGTACAAGAGAGCTCGATAATGCTGGTTAGAGTATATAAAAATAAATATGGCCACTCACGTATTTTTTTCCGATACAATTGTTTTTAGAAACAATTTAATTGTATCGGCAAAAAATACGTGAGTGACCTTATTTATATTGATACATATATAATATCCGTCTAGAATACCTATGAACATTAATGTATACATCTCATGCTGATTGTCACTAACCCCCCCCCCCCCCCCCCCCCCACCCACCGCCCCCCTCCCCAGCCATTCCCACCAGTATCATCCATAACAAATTAGCAATGACTATGAAAAATGTTTTTTTCTCTTTTTAGGAAATTTTTTGTCTAAAATCCAAGCCCTATCTCCACTGAGTAAAAATGTTTTTGAATTTTGAAAATCCATTCATAAATAAACAAGTTATACAGTTGTAAAGGTGTCATTTATTTGGATGACCCGCAAAGAGGAAAAAAACGCGAAAATATGGGACGCTTTTTCGGCATTTTTTTTTCGACCTTTGGTTGTATCTTGCGTAATAAGTGTGAAACTTGAAGAGCAAATTAGGATGGTGTTTTGTAAAATACGGGAAAAGTAATCGTCATATTCATATGAAATTTTAGAACCAAAAAGAAGAAATTGTCATGTATTACCTTGTCAGCGACAAAACCTCCACGCCCGGTAGTTTTAGAAATATTTTACTCCAAAGAGTAAAAATCTATTTTTAACGGTCTTCTGGTAATCGCACGAGTTTTGTCGCTTGACATAATCTAAATTGACCTTTTTTCTAACTGTGTGCCAACTTTCAGTTATATTCATCAATAAACAGCGTCGTAATTAATTTTTTTAAAATAGCATATACCAAACGGCTTCGTCCCATATTTTGTCGCGAATTTGGGCACTTCGTGAGCGAAAAAGAGGCCCAAAGATTTGTGCGGGATAGTCATTGCTAAAAATAGAGTAAATTTAATGTTTTTAGGTGCAGATAGAGATCCCACATTGTTTTATGACTATTTGAAGTACAGTAGGTACAATAACATAATATTATTTATCAAACTTCACATCTTTTCATGATCTCTGTGATAGAACGCATATAATTGGATTCAATAGTCTGATGTCACGTCGCCCAGCAACGGCGGTCATCGTGGTTCTAAACAAAGAAAATCGGTACCTACTTTTCATTCTTCATGCTGACTAGAACTTTTCATATGTCTTGTGATCAGAATGTGTAAAAGTCAAAACATGATCAGATTTATAATGGGTTTTTTTTTTCCTCTGGATACACTTTTATGCTCATCAGAGAAATATTTCATAAGGGCGTCCGCCATTGTTCCGATAGTTTAGAGCCAGTTACTAAGTTACCATACGTCATTTCGAGGGAAGTGACGTCACGACTGTTGAAGCGTATTGCTGAAACAATATTTAATTCAGTCATAGCAACACTTTTAAAAAGCGAATGTTACTTCACGGGTCTCTCTGTTTACGTTATAACAATACCCTCCCTTTTTTTTATAATTTGAATCAAAAGGATTTTTTTCTCTTTTTAATAATAAGTAATAATAATAATTCTGAAAACTTATATAGCGCTATAACTCCGAGACACCAGACTCTAAGCGCTTTTTAGTTGCAGTGTCATTACAATTGTATGCATTTGGTCTAAAGTCAGTTGTTAAATAGTCAATCTATTTTAGAATTATATATTATATAAATTATAAAAATAAAAACCATGAAATAATAGTCCTCAACTTTTTGATAAAGGAAGCTATTTATAATATGTATATATATGTATATACTTTCGCTTCCTAATCATCCGATCGGGACGCCTCTGCTACCTCTCTAATCATCCGTGTCATTTCCTTCCACTGTTCACGATCTTTTGCTGTGGATGCTATTTTCGTAAGGTCTTCCTTTGATTTTAATACTTTGTTGTTTTGAAGGCGTTTTAGGTCTCTATTGAGGACAGTGTGAATTGACGTGGGTGGTCTACCTTGATATTTCTTGTGTCCAGATGGGGTGAAAAAAGTATTCATGGCTTTATTAGCTGGTATATTTTAATCTCTTCTAAATTTTTTTTAAAAAATTAAAAATTGAGCTTTATATAACGCAATATCCACTAAATGTGCTCAAAGCGCTTTACCAGGTGTCCCTGGTCAACAGCAACATTTAACATGTAGGACGGGACATGACGCCTGTTAGGCGACATTACAATTTTTCGGACAAAGACAACGCCGTTAACGGCCAGGTACTCATTTTACACCTGAGTACGGTGAGAGAATGTGAGTAAGGACTCAACTATGCTTCGAGCGCGAGGCTCGAACCCAGGTCCTTCCGATCCGAAAGCGAGTGTCATACCACAAGACCACATAGCCGCATGAGTATATGATACATATATAATTATATTAAATCATAAAATATTCATACTGCCCATTTTGGAACAAGGGAGTGTTTATTTTATTCTTACACTGCTCATGCGCAGTCGACTGAGTCGAGTGAGGGTCTGACACAAAGGCAATTAAAAGATTTATTGTTTTCGATCAGCAAGTTGCTGAACACGACTTTGCTCCAGAGCAGAGACCGGGCAACACTGTGTGAATATGTGACCCTTCGCCTCAAAACGGTATTAAGTCGGGTTGGTAAAGATGTTGAAAATTAAATTTATAGCCAGAAATATCAGACTTGCGTTGAGTTTGTATGTTTTATTGAGGAGAATGGATACCATATTTTAGGGTGCTAATGCAAACAATTTATATTTTTGACCAGTTTAACATTTAATTCGGCTTCTAGGCATATGGTTCGTTCCGACATAATACTGTTTTGAGACAATGGGTCACATATGAAGTAGAAATAAACCAAAGCAAACGCAGAAGGCTAAGTTAACAAAACTTTGTGAATTTTAAGCCATTTTTAGATTTAAATATAAAGCTATTACTTAACATGTCTCCTGAATTGTCATGTAATATAATAAGCATATGGGGCGAATTGGTCGAGTGGTTAAGGCAATGCACTGTGACCCGGAAGGTCCCGGATTCGAGCCCCGCTTCAGGCACTTTCGTTATGTTTTCCTTTAGCAAGATTACTAACTCCCAATTTGCTCATTTGGACAACATGGGTGATTCTTGTTGACATCAGACATCTTGTTTAATGAATTATCTATATTCCTTCGTTGAATGCCTAGGCGACGATGTCTCATGGTGACGTGGCGCAAAAGGCGTGATAATAATAATAATAAATAATAATAATAATAATAATAATAAATAATAAAATAAATAATAATAAATAATAATAATAATAAATAATAATAATAATAATATAATATAATAATAATAATAATAATAATAATAATAATAATAATAATAATAATAATAATAATAAATAATAATAATATAATAATAATAATAATAATAATAATAATAATAATAATAAATAATATAATAATAATAATAATATAATAATAATATATAATAATAATAATAATAATATAATAATAATAAAATAATAATAATAATAATAATAATAATAATAATAATAATAATAATAATAATTAATAATAATAATAATAATAATTAATAATAATAATAATAATAATAATAATAAATAATAATATAATAATAATAATAATAATAATAATAATAATAATAATAATAATAATAATAATAATAATAATAATAATAATATTAGATAATATAATAATAATAATAATAATAATAATAAAAATAATAATAAATATAATAATAATAATAATAATAATAATAATAATAATAATAATAATATAATAATTTAATATATATAATAATATAAGCGGATGATAATATCTTGTTATCAACAAAGAATTTAAAATTCAAGAGTTGATTTTTTTTTAGTGAACTGTCTATTGTCTAAGTTAATTGGATTCAATAGTCTGATGTCACATCGCCCAGCGGCGTCGGCCATCGTGGCTCTAAACAAAGAAAATAGGTACGTTTTATTCTTCATGTTGGCTAAAACTTTTCAGATGTTTTGTGATCAGAAGGTATAAAAGTCAAAACATGATCATATTTATAATGTTTTTTCTCCTCTGGTTACACTTTTATGCTCGTCTGAGAAATATTTCATAAGGGCGTCCGCCATTGTTCCGATAGTTTAGAGCCAGTTACTGTTACCATTATGAGGGAAGTGACGTCATGACTGTTGAAGCGTAATACGTTTTTAACGTTTTAAGAAAACTCCACTGCGTTTTTTACATGTGCACAGATAGCATATATTACAGATATATATATATATATATATATATATATATATATATATATATATATATATATATATATATATATATAGACATATACAGATAGTTCGAAGATAACGTCACTCAGGTCTTTGTTATTGTTTTTTGCCATCCGCGTTTATGAGTAATGCTCACTGAACTGTATTAACCCGACTATAAATGTTCATGGATACACACAGTTTTGTGTGTTGGTCCGTTGTACTTCCGGATGGCAATGTTATGAGCTTCTTAGCCAAGCGCATACTATATATATAGATATCAGGCTAATGTTATGGATGGCTACGGAGACAACCACACGTTTGAGGCAAAGGGTGAATGAGTGCAGTCAGAGTTGGCTCGATTCTCTGGTTGTATTATTGGTGACGCTATTATTAGAATCCACAACAAACTTAACAACAATAACCGTGTCCCATTGGTTCTATAGATAGTAATTGACGTCACTCAGGTCTTTGTTATTGCTTTTTACATCCGCGTTTATGAGTAATTCTCACTAAACTGTATTAAGCCAGACTATAAATGTTCATGCGGTTACACATAGTTTTGTGTGTTGGTCCGTTACAGTTCCGGATGGCAATGTTGTGAGCCTCTTAGCCAAGCGCATACTACTTATATCCAACAATGATCGTGTCCCATTGGTTCTATAGATAGAATGCGCTTGGCCAAGGAGTTCACAACATTGCCATCCGGAAGTAGAACGGACCAATACACAAACTCTGTGTAACCATGAACTTTTAAAGTCTGGTTAATACAGTTTAGTGAGAACAACTCACAAACGCGGATGGCAAAAACAATAACAAAGGCCTGAGTGACGTCATCTGCATACTATCTATAGAGAGAAGTTTACGTCACACACGTCTTCGTTATTGCTTTTTGTCACCCGCGTTTATGAGTAATTCTCACTCAACTGCATTAACCAGACTATAGATAGAATGCGCTTGGCCAAGGAGTTCACAACATTGCCATCCGGAAGTATAACGGACCAACACACAAACTCTGTGTTACCATGAACTTTTATAGTCTGGTTAATACAGTTTAGTGAGAACAACTCACAAACGCGGATGGCAAAAACAATAACAAAGGCCTGAGTGACGTCATCTTCGAACTATCTATATAAATAAACTGAGCTTCTTAGCCAAGCGCATGCTATATATAGAAAGTGTGCGCTTGACGCATAAATTCACAACATTGCCATCAGGAAGTATAACGGACCAACTCACAAAACTATGTATAACCTTAAACTTTTATAGTCTGGTTAATTAATACAGTTTAGTGAGAATTACTCATTAACGCGGATGGCAAAAAAAAAAAAAAAAACACACACAAAAAAAAAAAACAAACAAAGACCTGAGTGACGTCAACTTCATTCTATCTATAGTTAGATCAAAGTTATAGTCACTCAAGTCTTTGTTATTGTTTTCTGCCATCCACTTTAATGAGTAATTCTCGCTGAACTGTATTATCCAGACTTTAAATTTAAAAGGAAATACATGGTCACACAGAATTTAGTGTGTTGGTCAGTTATATTTCCGGATGGCAATGTTGTGAGCTTCCTAGCCAAGCGCATACTATCTAGATATACCGGATAATACAAATTTTAATAATGAATGCTGCAATTCAGTGTTTCATTCTTTGTTGTTTTATGACAACGGGAAAACACGAAACGCCCAGATCATCTGTCTTCTTTGAAGCTTTCAGTCCATATCTGTGACCCTTCGCCTCAAAACGGTATTAAGTCGGGTTGGTAAAGATGTTGAAAATAGAATTTATAGCCAGAAATATCAGTCTTGTGTTGAGTTTGTATGTTTTATTGAGGAGAATGGATACCATATTTCAGGGTGCTAATGTCAACAATTTGGCACCAAGCCATGTGACCAAACAAACAAACAAACAAACAAACAAACAAAATTTCGGATTACAATCACTCATTATTAAGATTTTCACGTTTTTGCCGGCATATGGAAGGAACGAAATTGACGTCACTCAGCTCTCTGTTATTGTTTTTGGACAGCCATAGCCATGATTATAGTTCTCACTAAATTGTATCAATCAGACTATAAATAGTATGCGCTTGGCGAAGTGGCTCACAACATTGCCATCCGGAAGTATAACGGACCAACACACAACTATGTGTAACCATGAACTTTTATAGTCTGGTTAATACAGTTTAGTGAGAATTACTCATAAACGCGGATGGCAAAAAAAAAACAGTAACAAAGTCTCGATTGACGTCAACTTCATTCTATCTATAGATAGAATGCGCTTGGCCAAGGAGTTCACAACATTGCCATCCGGAAGTATAACGGACCAACACACAAACTCTGTGTAACCATGAACTTTTATAGTCTGGTTAATACAGTTTAGTGAGAACAACTCACAAACGCGGATGGCAAAAACAATAACAAAGGCCTGAGTGACGTCATCTGCATACTATCTATAGTCTGGTTAATACAGTTTAGTGAGAATTACTCATAAACGTGGATGGTAAAAACAATAACAAAGTCTCGATTGACGTCAACTTCATTCTATCTATAGTCTGGTTAATAATGTTTAGTGAAAATTACTCATAAACGCGGATGGCAAAAAAAACAATAACAAAGGCGTCTTACGTCAACTTTATACTATCTATAAACATTAAAATTCAAGAAGCTTTGTCCTACGTTATGTATCCGGATGGCGGATGATATGAGTATTTTACAGAAAGAAAAAAAAAAGAATAACAACAACAACAAAACCAAATGGTAAACACCGAACTCGTCATCAACGAAATCGATAACTGACGACTGACGACTGTGTGTTGTCTCGCCCAGAAGTATCTACAGCTGTCAAGTCAACTGAGTCAACCAACCAGAGCCCGAAAATGGCTGATGCAATCTCTCGCGCTCTGAGCGATGTAAACAATGTGTGTTTTGTTGGTGAAACGTAAAACATTAAGACCCGGAGTTACTTTATGGTAAAAGAAATTTAATACTTAAGTTCATCTGCCAGTGGAAAGGTAGAATATTATTTTAAATCGATTAATAAGCTTAAAAATATGAAGAAATGAACTTATCACGAAAATAATTCTCCTGACCTGATGGGAAACTGGGTCAAAATAAGTGCAACGCGAAAAGCGATCTGATTGGTTAAGTACTTTGACCTAGATGGGTGTAAACGAGGATTTTGATTTCTCAATGAAAATGGCAATATTCCCATTCCCTTTTACAGTATTGGGACTACAGCATTGTCATGATGTTGATCAACTACGATTAGTGTTGTTTTATGTCTACAAAAAATGAAAATCTTCATTTAAATCTTAAATCATAAGCGTTTCTGTTTTTCCTGGTAACGCAAAAGTAAACACAAGTCAGGGAAATGAATGTTCTCCTATGCGGTGTCGATTCAAATTTTCACCACGCTATTTTTGACAATGTCAAATAGAAAATATTTTTTAAAACGTAATTAAAAGCTATCATTTTAAGATTTTTAGATGTGGAAAAAATATTAAATAATTCAAATATGGTTTTCTCACCTGAATATAGTAACAATTTATCATAGATTTATTTTGTATTATGTGGTATTCCTTTATAGGACGTAGACAACATGATATCACCCAGTACTTCTGGGTGATGTGCATAAAATAGAGAATCGACTACAAATTTGTTTCTAGTTAACTTCGAATATAGCTCGTTCCAAAATACAGGTGGTGGATACCGTCCATGTTATTATTATTATTATTATTATTATTATTATTATTATTATTATTATTATTATTATTATTATTATTATTATTATTATTATTATTATTATTATTATTATTATTATTATTAGTAGTATTATTATCATCATCATTGTCGTTATCATTATTATTATATTATTATATATTATTATTATTATATTATTATTTATTATTATTATTATTATTATTATTTATTATTGTTATTATTATTATTTATTATTATTTATTATTATTATTATTATTATTATTATTATATTATTATTATTATATTATTATTATTATCATTATTATTATTATCATCATTATCATCATTGTCGTTATCATTATTATTATTTTTATTTTTATTATTTCTCTTATACCATAGAAAACAATAATTTGTCACGTAATTTTGCATGCAGTCTTGGGATTTATTTGTTCTCTCGAATCTTATATTTTACATGGATCGTTTAATCGAAAAATCTTTCTTTTTTTTTTTTTTGTGACAGTAGCACACATTTTGGGTACCTAATTCTAAGGATGTGAATGAACAATTGTGAACCAGCAACTGTGTTTAGTATGTAGGAGACTGAGTTGATTCGTATTTCAATAAACCCCCCGCACACACACACACACACGAACACATAACTCTCCCCCTCCCTTTTTAACACACACAACTCCCTATTTACACAAACACACACACACACACACACACACACACACACGCACTCAATCCCCCAAACAAATTAAAATATAGAAGGAACGAAGTTGACGTCACTCAGCCATAATTATGAGTAGTGCTCACTAGATGGTATTAATCAGACTTTTAACGTTGAAGGTAACATTTGTTTTGTGTGTTTATACGTTATAAGCGACTGGGGATGTTTTGAGTATCTGTCATAAATGCATAGCATCAGTATAGGTAGTATGCGCTTGGTTTAGAAGCTCACAACATTGTCATCCGGAAGTTTAACGGATCAACACACAAAACTATGTGTAACCTGGTAGGTTTGTAGTCTGGTTAATACAGTTAAGTGATAATTCCTCAAAAACGTGGATGGCAAAAGCTGTCTATTAAATTGATGCTATGCGTTTATCAAAATCTCACATCATTCACCATCCGGAAATATATGTGTAGCCTTAAATGTTTATAATTTGAGTAATAAAATCTAGTGAGAACTATTCATAAAAATGGACGGATAAAAACAACAGCAAAGAGCTGAGTGACTTCGTCAATTTCGTTCTATCTATAGATAGTATGCGCTTGGCTAAGAAGCTCACAACATTGCCATCTGGAAGTATAACGGACCAACACACAAAACTATGTGTAACCATGAACTTTTATAGTCTGGCTCATCGTGGCATGGCTACGGGTTCATACAGTTTAATGAGAATTAATCAGAAACGTGGATGGCAAAAAAAAAAAAACAAACCCAATAACAAAGACCTTAAAATTCAATCTATCTATAATAATAAATAGACTCGTAAGGCTACAGTCAACAAATCGGTTGTCATTGACGTATCTTAGAAGTTAGAATGGGTGTGGATAAATAAAGGGGAAAAAATCCATATAAAATATGTGAACGAATTATGAAAAGAAAAAAAAAGAAAAACTAACGGAGGGGTCAGGAGGTGAGTGGGGTGGGAGGGGAGGAAGGGGGGGGGGAGTTTAGTGAATGAGAATATCCTTTTTTTAATGAATGGATATGAGCGGATGTTGACTGAATGAAATGAAATGAAATGAAATGAAATGAATGGGTGAATGTAATGTATGAATGGAAGACGCTTCTGCTAGCCAGGTATGGTGGAAAAGGTCATGAACCTAAAACTTTTTGTTGACCTCGTAATGTTATGAGTTTATATATATATATATATATATATATATATATATATATATATATATATATATATATATATATATATATATATATATATATATATATATATATATATATACGCATAGTGCGAATTGATTAGGCTACTATTTCAGGTCTCGGAATCCTCATCGTAAGATTTGTTTTTATTTGTTGTTATTTAGTTGTTTTTTGGGGGTTTTTTTTTGTTTTTTGTTAATTTGGGGGGGGGGGGGGGTTGTCGTTTTTTTGTTTGTTTGTTGTTTTTTGTTTTTTGTTTGTTTGTTTTTTTTTGTTTTTTTTTTTTGTGTTTGTTGGTTTTGATTTTGTTGTTTTCTTTTTGTTTTGTTTTGTTTTTTGTTTGTTTGTTTGTTTGTTATTTTTGATTGTTTTTATTTGTTGGTTGTTGTTTTTAAAAAATTTTGTTCTGTTTTTTATTACTATTTTTTTTTTTCTAATGATAATCAGCGACGGAGTGTAAACAACATTATAACCTTTTACAAAAGTAACCAGCCGGTATTGATAATTCTTGCTCAAATAACCGTGTCGGGATGAGAGTTGTGCACCCGACTCGTGTAATAATTAAGAATTTAAAATTTTTTATTTTTTAAATAATTAATCTATCATAATGCATTTCCGGGTGTTTGTTTGGTTATTGCTTTTTATCTTCTTTTTTTTTTTAATGATGGTAAGCGACAGACAACCTCTTTTCCCGAGTGCTCTAAGTGTAGTGAATGGTTTTCAGTTTTTATTCGAAGTCATCATCGCATGAAGAAAAAAAAATAATAAAAAGAAAAGAGAAACCCCATGATGGCTTACCGAGTGCAGAATATCCTGCCTGCCTTGTCATTTACAAGCGCGCCGCTTTGAGTTTGAGTTCCTTATAGATAGAATGACGTTGACGTCACTCGGGCTTTTGTTATTGTTGTTTTGCCATCCGCGTTTATGAGTATTTCTCACTAAACTGTATTAACCAGACAATAAACGTTTAATGTTACACATAGTTTTATGTGTTGGTCCGTTAAACTTCCGGATGACAATGTTGTGAGCTTCTTAGCCAAGCGCACACTATCTATAGGTAGTATGCGCTTGGCTAAGAGGCTCATAACATTGCCATCCGGAAGTATAACGGACCAACACACAAAACTCTGTGTAACCATGAAATTTTATAGTCTGGTTCATTCAGTTTAGTGAGAAGTACTAATAAGCGTGGATGGCAAAAAAACAATAACAAAGGCCTGAGTGACGTCATCTGCATACTATCTATAGAAGAAACCAAAATTGACATCGCTCAGCTATTTGTTATTGTGTTTAGCCCGCTATGATTAGTTCTCACTTAATTCTATCAATCAGACTATAAACGTTCATGGTTACGAACAGTTTTGTGTTTTGGTATTATATACCCGTGGGTGTCATGAGTATTTTGCAAACATAGTATCGCTTGAGTATATGCATTATAGATAGTATGCGCTTGGCTCAGAAGTTCACAACATTGCCATCCGGAAGTATAACGGACCAACACAGAAAACTATGCGTAACCATGAACTTTTATAGTCTGGTTCATACCGTTTAGTGAGAATTACTCATAAACTGGATGGCAAAAAACAATAACAAAGACTTGAGTGACGTCATCTTCGTTCTATCTATTGAGTTGTTTTTTAGGTTTTTTTTTCTTTTTTTGTTATTTTTGTTGTTGTTGTTGTTGTTGTTGTTGTTGTTTTGTTTGTTTATGTTGCTTATTTATTTGTTTGTCGTTGGTTTTTTTGGGTTATTTTGTTGTTTTTGTTTGTTTTTTATTAGTGACAAAATAATAACAACAGGGACGGGAATCACACTGGCCGCTACACGCTCCTATCATCTAAGCATTCGCATGAACTCAAAAAAGAAATAAGTTTAAAATGGAGCTTTCATATAGCGCAATATCCACTAAACGTACTCAAAGCGCTTTACATAGGATTCCTGACCAACAGCAACACGTATAACATGGAGAACGAGACATGAGGCCCATTAGGCGATAATACAATTTTATTTCCGACAGAGACAACGCTGTTAACGGCGAGTTACTCATTTTACACCTGAGTACGGTGACGCTGAATGTGAGTAAGGAGTCTTTTCCAAGGGACTGAACTATGCGCAGAGGGAGGCTCGAACCCATGCATGACCTTCCGATCCGAAAGGGAATGTCATACCACATGACCACGTAGATGCACAATGTAAGCACGTACCACCGTTGTGAGGCAATGGATCACAGTAGTTTCATAGAAGCCTCTGAAGACAACACTGGCGTACTCTGGGGAAAAAAAAACCAAACATATTTTAAAATTTGGCCAGAAATCTCGTCCTTCAAATATCGATCGATTTAAATGACCCTCATCTTGGTAACAACAACAATTCTCAAACCTGGGACTTCGCGAAGTCCCAGGTTTGAGAATTTTTGTTGTTGCCAAGATGAGGGTCATTTAAATCGATCGATATTTGAAGGACGAGTTTTCTGGCCAAATTTTAAAATATGGGTTTTTCCAGAGTAGGTACGACAGAACAGTCGGCGAGGTGTAGCTACTTCAAGTGATTCTTGATGCTACATACAGTAAAGGCAACCAGAGATACCCATGTTAAGTGTTGTGCTCGGATGAGTATCAAGTAGGCTACAATTTCTTGTCAAGTAGAAGAGACCCTTGTCTCCATGTCGCGGTGCGACGTGACGCAAGTTTCGCGCCACAAACTGTAAACATAATGTTTAGGTAAAATACTCACAACATCCGCCAGCCACATACAATGTACCAACGCACGCAATTAGGTGTATGCAACCTATAACGTTTATTTATATAGTCTGATTGATACAATACTTTAGAGAGAACTCACCAGCTAGCGGGCTGTATTAAAAACAATAACAAAGAACTGAGTGACGTCAACTTCTTTCCTTCTATTATGTACCACAAAAAAAAAAAATAATAATAATAATAATAATAACGATGGCTACGATAATAGTCTGATTGATCGTCGCCATCGTTAACTTATTGCCTGACACGAGAACCAACCATAACTTATAGTTTGACGTCATTTTTAGGTTTTAGCACCGTCTAGTGAGCTGTCTTAAGTAGTGCTCAAGGAAACAAGTGATCCCAATGGTTGAACTGATGAATACACACGGCTTGTTTTCTTTTGTGGCCCAAGACGTGTCTTTTGACGTAAATTTTTGGTCAGTGTCAGCGTAGCCATCGTTAACATAATATAGCCTGACACTAGAACCGTAGCCATCGTTATCATATAGCCTGACCGTGGCCTTCGTAAAGTCATAGCCTGACACTGACCAAAAAATGACGTCAAAATGCCAGTCTTTTGCCACAAAAGAAAACAAATCGTGAGTTGTATTCAATAGTTCAACCAATGAAATAACTTGTTTCCATGAGCTCTACTAACAACAACTCACTAGGCGGTGCAAAAACCAAATAATGACGTCAAACTGCCAGTCCTTTTGGATTTCAGTATCAGGCTATAATATAGATAGAATGCGCTTGGCCAAGGAGTTCACAACATTGCCATCCGGAAGTATAACGGACCAACACACAAACTCTGTGTAACCATGAACGTTTATAGTCAGGTTAATACAGTTTAGTGAGAACAACTCACAAACGCGGATGGCAAAAACAATAACAAAGGCCTGAGTGACGTCATCTTCGAACTATCTATAACGATGGCTACACTGGAATCAACCATAACTTATAGTTTGACGTCATTTTTAGGTTTTAGCACCGTCTAGTGAGCTGTATTAAGTAGAGCTCATGGAAACAAGTGATCCCATTGGTTGAACTATTTAACACAGCTCACGGTTTGTTTTCTTTTGTGGCAAAAGACTTGTCTTTTGACGTCATTTTTTGGTCAGTGTCAGGCTATAACTTAACGATGGCTACGGTGTCAGGCCATGAGTTTACGAAGGCCACGGATTGATACAGTTTAGTGAGTACTAATCAAAAACATTGATTGGCTGAAAACAATAACAAAGACCTGAGTGACGTCAACTTCGTTCTATCTCTATTGGGATACAAGGCCCGGATGTATTAATTCTTGTGAAGAGTCACTGATCAAGGGACTGAATCACGCCCCAAACGCATTCACTCAATAGTTTGTAAACAACCAGCGAAAGTAGGAACGAACATGACGTCAATCAGCTCTTTGTTATTGTTTTTAGCCATCCATTTTTATGAATAGTTCGCACTAAATTCTTTCAATCAGACCATAAACGTTCAAGGTTACACCTGGTGTTCTATGTGCTCGTACATTTTATCCGGTTGGCGGATGTTGTGAATATTTCAGCTAAAGGCACAATATCAATGCTTGATTGAGTGGGCAGAGGATGTCTCACAAATCTCCTGTTTAAATAGTATGCGCTTGGCTTAGAATCTCACAACATTGCCATCCGGAAGTATAACGGACCAACACACAAAACTCCGCGTAACCATGTAGGCTTTTATAGTCTGGATAATACAGTTAGGTGAGAATTTCTCATAAACGAGTTTTATTCAAGCGACTTGCGGGCTATTGTTTTGGTAATGTAGTAGTAGTTGTCGTTGTTGTTGTAGTAGTAGTAGGAGTAGTAGTAGTAGTAGTAGTAGTAGTAGTAGTAGTAGTAGTAGCAATAGTAGTAGTAAAAGTAATTTTAGTAGTAGTAGTAGTAGTAGTAGTAGTAGTAGTAGTAGTAGTAGTAGTAGTAGTAGTAGTAGTAGTAGTAGCAATAGTAGTAGTAAAAGTAATTTTAGTAGTAGTAGTAGTAGTAGTAGTAGTAGTAGTAGTAGTAGTAGTATAGTAGTAGTAGTAAAGTAATTGTAGTAGTAAGTAGTAGTAGTAGTAGTAGTAGTAGTAGTAGTAGTAGTAGTAGCAATAGTAGTAGTAAAAGTAATTTTAGTAGTAGTAGTAGTAGTAGTAGTAGTAGTAGTAGTAGTAGTAGTAGTAGTAGTAGTAGTAGTAGTAGTTAGCAATAGTAGTAGTAAAAGTAATTTTAGTATTAGTAGTAGTAGTAGTAGTAGTAGTAGTAGTAGTAGTAGTAGTAGTAGTAGTAGTAGTAGTAGTAGTAGTAGTAGTAGTAGTAATAGCAATAGTAGTAGTAAAAGTAGTAGTAGTAGTAGTAGTAGTAGTAGTAGTAGTAGTAGTAGTAGTAGTAGTAGTAGTAGTAGTAGTAGCAGTAGTAGTAAAATGTGGTCTTATGATATTACACTCGCTTTTGGATAGGAAGGTCCTGGGTTCAAGTCTTGCTCGGCTCATATTTCAGTCCTTGAGAAAGGCTCATTACCCACATTCTCTCACCGTACTCTGGTATAGAACGAGTACCGTGCCGTTAACAGCGTTGTCTCTGTCGGAAAAATTGTAATATCGCCCAAGAGGCGTCATGTCTCTTTCTACATTTTACGTGACGTTGTTGGCCAGTGGACATTGCGCTATATATAAAAGTTCAAATAGTAGTAGTAGTAGTAGTAGTAGTAGTAGTAGTAGTAGTAGCAGCAGCAGCAGCAGCAACAGTAGTAGTTTAGTAGCAGTAGTAGTAGTAGTAGTAATAGTAGTAGTAGTAGTAGTAGTAGTAGTAGTAGTAGTAGTAGTAGTAGTAGTAGTAGTAGTAGTAGTAGTAGTAGTAGTAGTAGTAGTAGTAGTAGTAGCAGCAGCAGCAGCAGCAACAGTAGTAGTTTAGTAGCAGTAGTAGTAGTAGTAATAGTAGTAGTAGTAGTAGTAGTAGTAGTAGTAGTAGTAGTAGTAGTAGTAGTAGTAGTAGTAGTAATGGTAACAAAAAATCAAGCGGTACATGGGTTTTCCTTCAAATTTAGACTTGTATCCGTGACATGAGTAGCGATTACTCGCCCAGCTCTGAGTTGTCGGTGTTGTTGGTGGTGGCCGTTGGCTCAAAACATTACATTACACACTAGGCTCGAGACAGACTCGCTGAAGTCAGTGGGAATAAAATGGCTTCTACGGGGATCAAATCAAACCTTTATCCAACTGTACAACTCGCCGGTGATGGAAAACGACACCCTAAAGAAGAAGCTGATGATGATGTAAGACAGGATTTACTAGTAAGTGAAGTTGTTTACATAATTTTAATCTAAATTAAAAGTAAAGCTAATTTTACAAACATAAACAAAAGGGAGCACATGGTCTGCTAGTTTCCGTTCGATCGTCTGCTTGATGACGAAATCAGTTTTAGAGCTCGATCTCTATTATTGTCTCAACACTAACTACGCAGAACAGCTTGTCCCAAAGGGGGAATTTGGGATAATCTATTTTTAATTTGATTCTAACAGTTAATTTTAACTCTTGTTGGCTATTTCATGTTTGATTTAATAATGATTGATTGATAATAAAAATAAAAATGAATGTGTCTGAGTCTGAACCGAGAAGGGGTCGTCGATATTTTGCGTTCGTTTCGCCACGTCTTTGCCCTTGGTTACACGATCGTGCCAACAACGTTAAACGAGAGGAAGAAGAAAAACATCCTGACTGTTATTGTTATTGAGATGTTTTATTGTTTGTTAATTAAGGAACGTGTATGGTGTCAATCAAGAATCAAGTCTTGGGTTATGATATGACCGATATTTTTTCGCGCCACCATTGTTTGTCGTCTAGACTAGAAGAATTAGAGTTAGAGCGAGCGAGCCTCCGCCAAGTGCCTGTATCTAGTAGTCAATCTTTACTTGTTATTTTTCAGTGTGTCCCTTTATGAATTTTATCATATGCTACAGCTTATATTTAGGCTTAAAATCTAATCTGATTTATGAGTATGACAGAGTATAAGTATAGCTCTTTGTTGACTCTGGGCATAATATTGTTACGAATGGCCCGTTTTGGCCAGGGAGACCAAGATTTTGGCTTCCCGACGTCAAACCGTATTTTCCGTTATGAAACTGTTTCTTTCTGTTTAAGAGGCGAGTTTTTTTCTTCTATTCATTTTTTACTTGATTGTTTTTTTTTGTGGGTTTTTTTTTTTGTTTTGTTTTTTTTTTTGCTAATTTTAAAAAGCGTTTTCATATAATTATTAGGCACCTCCAATAAATTAATCATTTAGCCTTTATATGGCCTGTTGAGAGTTGCCAACTGAACACAGGTTCAAGTCACTACAGCGGGTGGTTGGATGGGAGCATCACCTTTGAATCATATACCTATGATGTTCGCATGGGTGTACGATCCGATAGTGATGTCGTTTCTTCTTCTCTTTACTAGCCTATCCTGCTTCTTTGGTTTGTGATTGTATTTTTGACAGGGGATATTTTTTTTCCTGTAAATCTTCTGCCTGTTTGTTCTTGGTTATTTATAATTTACTTATGATATCTTTAGGTTATGATTTTGATTTACATTTGTACTATTTTTGTTAGATTGCTTGTTTTTTTGTTTCAGCGGTCTCTCATATAACCTCAATTGTGTTGGAAGAGACCTAAAGCAACAAACAAACAAACAAGTCACTACACAAAAGTACAGTACAATTAAAGAACAAGACTCTTCTTCGTTTCTGAATGGATTTGTTTATCAAAAAAAACATTTAATCCTCTCTTAAAATAGTTTAGTGAAAGTAATTTGATGCAGACGAGGACTCAGAAAATAGGTCTATTTCTTTTTTGGGATGAGTTGTTGATGATGGTACTTCATCGATCATATGATAATTTATGATGGTTGTTTATTGAATTATACTGGTCAGTTATAGACCTTCGTAACTCTCAACCTGATTGATAAAATTAGTTAATCATAATTGGTATTTGAGTAATTGTCAAAAAAAATTAATAAATGTGATTTTAAAAAGAACAAATTTTTCTGCTTGTTTTGTTGAATATAATCTTAGTGGTGTGAGCCTATTAATTAGTACTTTTAATAACATACTTCACGTAATGCAATAATTGGCTTCTCTTGACTTACTTGACTTAGATGCCTTTCGCGTCTCGACCGAAAGATCGGGTCGCCTTGGCTGTTTCCAGTATTTCCTGTGTGAGGTGTCTCCAATATTGCCGGTCCTCTGCTAGGGTTCTCAGATTTTCAAGGTCCCCTGCCGTTATGAGACTAATGCTTTGTCCAAGTGTTGTGACGTTTTTGTTTAGGATCACAGGGAGTGTTGTGATCGGTCTTCCCCTGAAAAGGTTCCCGTGTTTTTGGAAGTATCCCGACATGGCTTGGTTAGCTGGTATGTTTTTGTCCCTGCGTAGTATGTGACCGAAAAGTTGACATCGTTGTTGTAAAATGTCAAGGGAGATTGGTCTTTCTTTTGTGATCTTATAGAGTGATTCATTTGAGATCTTTTTGGGGGCTTCTCTTATGAAGTGAAATACAGTGCTCACATTTATGAACATGACTCGAATATCCCTTATATAATTTTGTTAGAAGTGTCTAGGGAGACCATTTTTGGCTTCCCGGCTTAAAACCGTATTTTTTGTTTATGAAACTGTTTCTTTCTGTTTAAGAGGCTAGTATTTTTTTTTTCTTCTATTTAAAGAGCTTTGACATATTATCATGCACCCCAAATCATTACACACAACACACACGGTATTGTGCATCAGGGTGTCCCGATTTAGCTCTTTGAAAAGTTGGCTGCTGTGCATATACTACCTTAAACTGCTGCTCTGGGTGGGGCTCCTGACCTCCCATAGTGGGCAGGGAGGTACATACTGTGTCTTCTATCCCCTTATATCTATTTTCCAACATGCTTTCTGTCTTTGTCTTGGAATGAGATTACTTGGTTTTGTCCTGGCTGTGAGGGAAACAGTCAAATGCATAGTTATTGTTTTGGGAGATTATATTTTTTTCCTTGTAAATCATCTCTCTGTTATGTATTATTATATTTGTTATTTTTAATGTATAATGTAAGCATTTGAGTGTATTCCTCTTTGTTGGATTTTGTGCTTGTGTCCGGATGAGACTTATTATAGGTGATCTCAAACTAAGTACATTGGTGGTATGTTCTTGGATTCTACATCTGATCCCTATTTGTTCCTAGTTCCCCTTTTGTCTTACTTTTTCTTGGGTGCTTTAATTGTAATTCCAGAACTTTTTACTATCCCATTTTCTTCCTTTTTACTGGCGCTGATATAACCTAAATGTGTTGCAAGCGCCGTAAAACCCTTAAAAACATAAAACTGCTGCTCCATTAGACCAAAATTATTTTACTTTTACATCTTTGCATAACATAGCTATGGTTCATTCATTTAGTTATCAGGTAGTTTATAGCGTAATATTCACTATATGTGCTGAATCTGAAAACACTTTACTCGGGGTCGCCGGCCAACAGCAACACTTAAACTACATATAAGACAAGACGTGACATCTGTTCGGCGATAAGTACTCATTTTTTTTTACTGAGACGACACTGTTTAGGCTAGGAGCTCATTTAACACTTGAGTACAGTGAGTCTTTTCCAAGGACTAAACTATGCATGGCTCTAGCGGGATTCGAACCCTGAACCTTCCGATCCGAGGAAATGTATCATACCACATAGCCACGCATCAAATTGCTATTTATAGTGACAAAATGATAATCCAATGATTTACGATTTGAATGTTGTCACATTTGTCACAGTCCATCCTTATCAATCTTATGAATAATTCATGAGCTAGTTCACAATCTTGGATGTCATCTCTTATTCATGTCAAATATTAATTGGCTTATTGTTTGAAATGCATTGAACAGCGAACCCAGCACACAGATGTATTTAGATTGAGGTGTGAAATTAAAGGAATACAAAACAAAAACCCCCAACAAACCCTTGTGTAGCTATTGATGCGATGCATTTATTGAAATATACTCACAACGTCCGCCAACCTGAGATAACAAACATAACAACACACAAAACTATATATATATGTGTAGCCGTAACCATTTATAGTCTGATCTATACAGTTTAATGAGAATAATAATAATGATGATAATAATAATATAATGTTGGCTAAAAGCAATAAAAATAACAAAAATCAGCTAAGTGACATCAATTTCTTTCCTTCTATTGTGAAGTGCTAATTTCCTGGACTAAGTCAGGATGTAAATGTCGAGCATTTGCCCAAATTAATTATTTTAATGCTTTTGAAGTTTTCTATTTATGTGTAGTGAAGTAGTGAAGACATTATTGTTCACTGAGCATCTCTGATAGTTTGTCTTAATAAGCGCATTTTTCTGCGAAGCTGCCTGTCCCTGATTTACATTGTTATAATAATGATAATATAATGTTTCTGTTCCTTTGTCAACTAAATTAAGAAAATATTTTATTGGAAATAAAGTAAAACAATAGCTTTGTGTCTTTGGCATTAATATTAAGCTGTATATGTGTCCTTAAACTTTCATTGGTGATTATGAAATTGTCTAAGTGATGAAAACAAAAGAACTTTTTTTTAGGGTAAATATGAGATGAATGAAGTAAGTAGATTTTGTTGAAAGATGTTATAATCAAAACAAAACCTGTTTTTTTACGAATTAGCCACATAATCAGGTGATGTGATCTGTCGTGGAACAAGCAGGCCTTTTCGGTTCTATTACCAGACCTGTTTACTTGAAATTGGAAGAAGAAAAAAAATTGTAGATTATGGGGTAATAACACAGTAGATGAAATGTTATACTAAAAATTACCAGTTTGTCCTCAATACAGTAAAAACTTTGAACTCCATTTTATATAATATGAATATACTAGTTCTGACACCAGAGCATCGTTTTTTATTGAATTAGAAATCTTTAAGTAGGAAATATTCGTCGTAGTATTAGTAGTAGTAGGTAGATCTGTATTACATCGAAAATTATAGGCTCTAATGAGGTCTTTTGAAAGAGCGGAAAATAGAAAATAAAAATAGGTTGTTACCACAGTAACTTCACCCCTACATGGGTAACTTAGTAGCAATGAAGAACACAGCGATTGCATACAACCCAGTTAAATTAGAGTGCGACCACAATAAATACATGGGTATCTTAATAGCAAGAACACAGCCATTGCATACAACCTCGTTAAAGTGTAGTTAGTGTGGAAGCAGGATTCCCCTGTCTCTTTTCTCCATAATTAAATTGATGCTTATATATTTGTTTATTGGCAAACAAAAAACATTTACAAGGGTTGTCATAACATGTCTTTGGGTTTGTTTTTTGGGTTGGTTTGACTTGACTACTTTATGATTTACATGATCCAGGATGTTTAAATTACGGTGTTAGCAGATCTGCCGACCACGAAGAAAAATTCGTAGAGTAAGACATTCTGGCTCCACTTTCAGGATTTCATCAGCATCTCTTAGTCGTCAAGGCTTATTGAAAATGTAGGGTTGTGCCAGAGTGTATTATTTCAAGGCTTTTGAATTTAATTAAAAAAAAAAATTTTTGTCATTGTGATGGTGGTTAATTGTTGATCTATAAAGTGAACTATAGTGACTTCCATTTTTATCTCCTAAAAATTACTTCTTTTTTTTTTCTTCCATTTTCAAATAGCAGGTCGTCTGTGTAAGATAGCCCAGTATGGTTGTTTTGACTTTCCTAATCAAGGGTTGTTTGTGTCTCTAAAACATTGTTATGGTGGGACCAGTAATGGCTACGTGTCATTCAATACATTTAATGGTTGGCCTACCATTTCTACAAAGAGAGACTGTGTTTACACGTATTAGGTTCTCTGTCTGACGGATTGAAATACCTCCTAACTCTCGAGAGTGGTTAGGCCCACTGTAACAGGTGATAATGGATATATATTTATATTTATACATATATACATAAACTTAGTTTTTAATAAATTGCTGAGATGACAAACTGCCTGACAGACGAGTCTCTGAGCTCTTGCCAAGGTTTATGTTACAACAGCAATGTTCAATAAATAGATGGGATGGTTTTTGTTTTTGTTTCTCATGATATTATGAGCAAACACTTCATACAGTTCACATTTCCCCATTATATTGTGACAAAGTTTCTCATGTTTTACTTTCCCTTCCCTGTGTAGTCGAGATGTCCAATCTTGTTGTCCCCAGACAACCCCCCGGGGGGGGGGGGGAAGTCACGTGACACTTTGTTGTTTTAACAAAAATGAGTTTTCACTCTTCTTTTATGCGCTGAGCCCAGTAGTATTTGTAGTATGAACAATTCCGCAAGTGATTTTTTTTTTTCACCAAAGATTTATAGATCTCAAATTAGTTGATGATTTGTGGTTCAGATACAGTTCCCACATTTCTGTCGACTGATTTGTCAAGTATTCAAGCAATTTACACAAGGCTAACGGGAACGGTCTATGACATGTGGGTTGTCATTTTTTTTTATTTTTAAATTAAAAAAAAAAAGTTACTCGTTACCTATCCGGCTGGCAGAATTGCTATTTCACACTGTTACACGATGTCAACGGCAATCTTTCTATAGATAGTATGCGCTTGGCTTAGAAGCTCATAACATTGCCATCCGGAAGTATAGCGGACCAACACACAAAACTATATGTAACCATGAACTTCTATAGTCTGGTTAATACAGTTTAGTGAGAATCAGTCACAAACGCGGATGGCAAAATACAATAACAAAGGCTTGAATGACGTCATTTTCATTCTATCTATACACAATGGTCTACTTCTCTTATTCTAAGGTCATAAATTTTGTAATAATGTCACATTGATGATTTGGCCATTTTGCAGTTCTAAGCAGTTTTGCTAAGTGAACTTGATCATATAATAATAATAATATCAAGCGTCATTGTCATCTACGTGACTTTTCGTAATATTCCCATAACTAACCATTTATTTTTGGTATTGGATTTCATTTTCACCCTGTCAGAGCTGGGAAAATTTGGCAACATTGGTGTGTGTCTGTGTGTGGGAGGCCTTTTAGGTATATATTGCTTTCCTATGTCAATGTGTATACAGATGGTGATGGTATCTCGCTTACTCACTCAATCCCATGACTAGCTGATCGTCGGGGGACAGTGACATCTATAGACATCTATATATATGAAGTCCTAGTGGGGGGGGGGGGGGGGGGCATGCGGGATGCAGACTTCACAACCTTACGCCATTCGTGACGGTCTCTGGCCTTTTCCAGTATTCAGGCCTGTCCACTCTTTGATATAGACTTGCCACATTTTTTTCTCCATCTTCTTCTTCTCCTCTGTCCCTCTACAGTGCCCTGCATGACAGTCTTGCACAGATTATCATGGCGGACAGTGTGTCCGAGCCATGACAATTTCCATCTTTTGACCATTGACAACCGTGGTTCCTGTCCTCCTGTTCAATCCTCTACCTCTTCTAAAATATCTTTATTAGTCCTGTACTCCAAATAAGGTACTCTCAGGATTTTCCGATAGCTCGTATTTTGAAAAGCACAGATTCGCTTTTCTAGATCTGCTGTGGGTGTCCATGCCCCCCGCCCCGGCCGCCCCTTGCAGATGAATTGAGAGTTACATTTCTAACTTCCTGGAATTTACTAGACTAGAAGCCCCTCCCTCCTTTCCGCCCCTCCTCTAGTCCTATTGAGATACCTGCACTCGAATAATAATATTACCTTGAAAACTTTTCGTGGGAAATCAAACTTCCAACGTAGGCTTTTGAGATGGAACAGGTTTGTCTCTCTCGGTCTTGTTGTCAAGCTCAAACTCAAACCCCATTGCCTGGCGTCAACTTTGACTTTTGGCACTTTCGAGACAAGAGTTGATTGATTTTGGGGGGGTTGATTTCATGGGAAAACATGAAAGGACTTTTATCATTGTCCTCCTCTTGGTAAGGATAATTTATGGTAGTACATATTATATAATAGGTTACTTGTATAGCGCTCAACCTCCACATATGCGCACGACGGCGCTTCTCTTTCTCTTGCTCAGTCCTCCTCGCCATCATCATCAACACCGTCGTCGTCGTTACTGTTGTGAGTTGTGTTTGTCTGCGATCATTGGATGAAGGCGTTTTATTATTATTATTATTATTATTATTATTATTAGTAGTAGTAGTAGTAGTAGTAGTAGTAGTAGTAAGCCCCCCCCCCCCCTTCCCCCGTATAATTGTTGTTCCTCCTAACCGGATATATAGTATATATATACTATCATTCATATTAACAATTGGACAATCGAAATCGTGACGATTCCCTGTACGAACTTGTTTAACCATATTATTATAAAAATAATTGTCGTTCATAGCATATCCTGTTAGAGGCTATTGCATCATCCATTCCCTCGTCAATTATAAGCTTGACGAAGTATGTAGAGATAGATACCAGTATTTTTTGTATTAAAAATAAAATATTGCTATGTATAATTTTACACCTCGCTTGCAAACATAATGAGTCGTTATTTGTAATAATATGTACACACATACGTCGGTGGTTTTGGTCGTTCATTACTTTCAGTTTTGTTTGTTGTGTCATTCGTGTAATTGCCACCTAGTGATCCTTCCGTGTTCATAACCGTGATAATATTATGAGGGCTACGGTGACCCGTCCTTAAACTTAAATAATACATCTTCCAACATGTTAAAAACGCAAATTATGGTGTTGAAATAGTCGTATGCCATTACTCAATGCAAATTCGGGAGAAGTCACATGATGATGACGTTTATTTATCCGGTAAAAACAGTTACATTTGGTTAACCTATACCCTCTATCTCGCCCGTCAGTTAGGGTGCTGAATGTCGTAAAATTGAGTGACTTTTAAAAAAATAATTCAAAAGTATAAAATAGAAATATATTAAAAAAAAAAAAAACGTTAGCCTATGATATTATTCTATTGACCTATCAGAAAAGGGTAGAGTCACGTGGCGGGAACGCAGACGTTTATTTATACACCATTCAGCACATTAATGGTGGCCACGCTTATGCGGTCTTATCAACTGTTGTGTTGATCTTACGGGTTCTACCTCTAATTCGCTTATCATTTAAATTCTACAACGCAACATAAATTTTACTTTTACTTTTCTGTGCGTGTAATCAACATTTCCTGTGCAATATTATCGACATTAAAAAAAAAATAGATAAATTTCTTTTCTTTTTCTTTTTCTCTTTCATTTTTTCATGTTTGCAAATGAGAAAATGGGATTTGTAGGAGTGGTTGTTGTGTAGGGGATTGTCAATTGGTGCTGATGTTGATATGAGTCGGGTCTTTTGTCGCCAGACCGATAAGTGTAGTGTGAGAGAGAGGAGAGGGTTAGAAACGCGGGAGAGAGAAATTTTTGTCAATGAATGAAAGTATGTAGTAGTAAAACGGAAAACGTGTCCCAACACCCTTGTATTTGTATTGTGGACCCTGTGGGAAACCGGCTTTACGAGATAATGTTAGCTGTCAGTGTCGGTGCAATGATGTCATGGTTCAATAGTTCCTCACTGGTTCTCACTTCTTATTGTGCATTATCATTGTTATCATTTATTATTATTGTTGTTGTTGTTACAGGAAACAGCCTGTGGTTATGAAATACAAGCATATATATATATATATATATATATATATATATATATATATATATATATATATATATATATATATATATATAATATAAGCGGCCCACGTTCCTTTTCTGGTACAATAATATATTGGTAAGAGAAAAAAATATTGGGTGTCTATTACTGCAAATTATATATATATAGGTACTCTCGAGCACAATTATATATATAAATTCTCAAGTTGAAAAAAAAAAAAAAAGAAGGCTAAAACGCCATTTAATCAATATTTCATTTTAAGCTTGTAAGAATTTGACCATGTCGTGTTCAATATCCTCTCGGCATCTTTTGATTGGCGGTCGCATGGTCTTAGCCCCATTATAGTTGATATATCGATATTTCAATTTATGATTTAGCACTAAGGGACATAACAATAGTAGTCATTCAGTCAGTCGTAGTTCAGCGGATGAGGTCACACCAGCAAACTTCTTGTACACGTATAAGTATAGAACGAATTAAAGTGACGTCACTCGGCTCTTTGATATTGTCTTTTTAACGAGCCAGTTTATGAGTAGTTCTCACTAAATTATATAACTAGACTATAAGCGTTAAATGTTACAGATAGTTTTGTGTGTTGGTACGTTATATCCGGCTGGTGTGAGATTTAGAACTGAGCGCATATATAGCAACAGTTGGATTCAGTAGTCTGATGTCACGCGCCCGGCAACGGCGGCCATCTTGGTTCTAAACAAAGAAAATCATTACTTTTTATTCTTCATGCTGGCTAGAACTTTTCATTCCCTTTTCATATGCCTTGTGATCAGAATGTGTAAAAGTCAAAACATGATCAAATTGATGGGGTTTTTTTTCCCTCTGGATACGCGTTTAAGCTCGCCGGAGAAATATTTCATACGGCGTCCGCCATTGTTCCGATAGTTTAGAGCCAGTGTTACTAAGTTACCATGCGTCATTAGGAAGGAAGTGACGTTATGACTGTTGAAGACTATTGCCTTCTGCCCCACCAACTCGTAACCGATGTGTTGTTATTTATTTTGTTTGTTTACATTCTTGGTATATAGGTACTGCAATTAATGTTCAATTGTTATGTGCCAGTAACCGTGGCTGTTTATCGTTCGATGCTAAACTTTCTATTGACACTGACACACCAATTCGTTATTGAAGCGAAATCATGACCGCATTTGAAAGTATTTTTCCGCTGTTTTTATTGTTTTCTTTGGTTGTTTTTTATTTGGTTTATTTGTTGTTTTTTTTTTTTTTTTTTTTTTGGCTGTGATTTGATGTACGTTATGCGAACTCATTTTCGTGGTCTTGTCTTCGTGTAGTGTAAGAAAAAAATGTCATCTCATCAAGCTCACAAGTTAAATTGTTTTTATTCTCACTCATCATAGATTTCACACCTAGTTTTTTGTTGTCTCGTTGTTTGTTTGAAAAACCAATCAATATTCGTGCGCGACGTTATAAAATAAAGGTATTTAACCCCCCCCCCAAAAAAAAAAAACAACAAAAAAAAAAAAAAAACGAACGAACAACAAAAAAAAAACACAAGATTATAACGTTGTGTTTATCAGACCTTTTTGGCTCCAGTTCAAGCAGTATTATCGAGGATTGGACTGGGGCTAATCCGACTGTTTGTATTGATACGGGTGTATGTGCTATGTGTTTACGACTTGTGTGGGTCTGCTCGTCACGTGTGTGTGTGTGTGTGTGAGAGAGAGAGAGAGACAGCGAGAGAGCATTGCGGTGAGATTGATTGCATGGTATAACGGTATGACTACATTGGGTATTATGAGGGATATACGAAAGGCCCACCACACCACACCCCTTGATTGTTAGCCTGTTGAAGAACTTCAATAACAAGTTAACGGTTACTTTCCCAACCAACCTACAGCGATCGACGGACGGACGACGCGGAAGAAAACGGAAGAAGATGTCCAATAAATTAAATCAATGCTCTGAGCACAGATTTTCCACGTTTTTTTCCACGTCGATCGCTGTTGGTTATGGTCGTAATCGGTAACTTGTTAATGTTAGTTGATACGAAATTCGAGTTTGGGGGTGCCTGAAGCGGCCATAGTTATTGTTCTCTAAATGCGGGTTTTGATTTGTTTTGTGTGTTGTTTTTATTGGGGTTTTTTGTTTGTTGTTTGTTTGTTTTGTTTTTAAAGGGGTTCTGCTTTGCACAGATAGCTCCTAGCTCCGTCTCGCTGAGTGACTTGATGCAAGTCACCTCGCCCCACAAGACTCCTGTGTAACTGAGCCTCGACCTAGCTTACTTTGCGCTGCACCTAACGCCTGGATTATTCCCGCCTTCGCTTGAAATAATCCCTTAAGATAATTTTCAATTTTATTGAAAGTGAATGATATTTTTTTTAATTTTTTTTAGTTTTCAAATCTTTTTTCTTGATGTATAAACGATGTATGTATAACATGTATTTTTAGCGACAATAATTACTGTATTCATTCATTCATTCATTCATTCTTGCTTGCTTGCTTTCTCTCTCTCTCTCTCTCTCTCTCTCTCTCTCTCTCTCTCTCTCTCTCTCTCTCTCTCTCTCTCTCTCTCTCTCTCTCTCTCTCTCTCTCTCTCTTTCTCTCTCTCTCTCTCTGTCTCTCTCTGTCTCACTAACACACACACACACACACACACACACACACACACACGGAAAACAGACACATAATACACTAGAGGCAGAG
Source organism: Berghia stephanieae (assembly GCF_034508935.2). Lineage (NCBI taxonomy): Eukaryota > Metazoa > Mollusca > Gastropoda > Nudibranchia > Aeolidiidae > Berghia > Berghia stephanieae. The sequence goes on along the minus strand of NC_088367.1, from coordinate 1,824,770 downwards.
GGGAATGATGACAGTATTGGAGGAGGAAGCCAATGCATGGCGAGGCTAATAAATCACAGTAAGCAAATACTAATAGTTGCGTCATTGTACATTCATTTACACATCCACTACCTTGGGTCACCGCAACTCAATGCGTTTGTCTTCTGCCTGCTCCAGTCCCCTTGTCCCATTCATAACAAGTTAGAGACGAGAGCGGGCAACGACGCACTGCTTCCGGTTTACTTTTTTGTTATTTTTTTGGTGGGACGTAAAATAGTAGCAAGGTTGCCAATTTTCCGTATATTTACGGAGTTCAGTATGTTATACCTACCTCGAGGACGAGAGACGCATGCGCACAACCAACATGACGTTCTCTCTCTAATGACTTTTCCGACGGACTTCAGTATGTTATACCTACTTCGAGGACGAGAGACGCATGCGCACAACCAACATGACGTTCTCTCTCTAATAATAACTTTTCCGCCGGTGACGTCACAGACTATGGGTGACGTCCAATCAAGGGACACTACTCTTCCGCTAATCTCATTCCCTATATTTATTTTGTCTTACGCCTTCCACTTGCCTAAACAAGGATGCTGTTTTGTCAAGGAAGTAAAATTCAAGTGTCAGTTAACACACATACACACACACACACAGAGATAGAGATAGAGAGAGAGAGAGAGAGAGAGAGAGAGAGAGAGAGAGAGAGAGAGAGAGAGAGAGAGAGAGAGAGAGAGAGAGAGAGAGAGAGAGAGAGATGAGAATTCAGCTACGAATTGCTTACTTTTTTCCCTTGTTTTTTTTCGTGTCTGTCGCGAAGTAATTTTCGCCCAGATCTAATAGACCCAGCTGCCCGATCACTGCTGGGTGATAAGGGAGGGGGTTTGGGCTTCATCCAGGGTGTCTTTGTACCCTACTCTGTCATCTGCATTTTTTGCGGCCGCAAATATCAGGGCGATCCGCAAATTTTGGCAAATTTCCCAAAATTGGCAAATTTAGGGAAATTTGGCAAATCGCGTGGCAAATTTTGGGGAAAAAAAAGAGGCGAAAACAAAATAACGAAAAAAAAATAGGTGCGAAACTTGAGAAATGCTGCAGCTTTGCCTGGGCCCAAACCATGGGAAGTTACTCTCTACGGATAATGATCCTTTAAAATCTTTGTAACAATGCTATTCACAGTCATTTCATTTCTCAAGTCAAGTAAATCTTTTATATATTTTTTTTTCTGTATCGCGTGTTAATTTTTACTGAAACGCTTAGTTATCCTCGGCAAATCTTTGGGCAAATTTTGGTCTTTTTGGCAAATTTCTTGGCAAATTTTGGGGGGGTTTTTGGGCAAATTGTAGGTCCCAATTTGGAAAAAAAAATGCAGATGACAGCCTACTGCCTGGGCTATCCGGACCACAGACTAGGAGCTGTGATTACCGTTTTAGAGAGACTTTTTATGTTAGACTCGAATTTTATTCAGGGGAAGGAATTGTGATATTTATGTTTGTTTCGGGATTTTAAAATTAATTTTGTTCATTATTATTATTATTATTATTATTATTATTATTATTATTATTATTATTATTATTATTATTATTATTATTATTATTATTATTATTATTATTATTATTATTATTATTATTATTATTTTATTATTATTATTATTATTATTATTATTATTATTATTATTATTATTATTATATTATTATTATTATTATTATTATATATTACTATTTATTATTTATTATTATATTATTATTATTATTATTATTATTATTATATTATTATTATTATTATTATTATTATTATTATTATTATTATTATTATTATTAATTATTATTAGTTTTCCAATTATGACCGTGAGCAACAACAATGATCAAATATGTGGTGGAAATTGTGTGTGTGTGTCGGGGGGGGGGGGGGGGGGGGGGGGGGGGGGGGCAGTCTGTGGCTTTGATTTTGATTTATTTTTGGCGGCGGCGGCAGTGGTGGTGGGTGGCATCTGCGTACAGAATCGGTGTCCAGAGACTCTTTTGTCTATAGGTGCGTACCATAGAGAATACAGGACTCCCTCGTCTGTGGCACGTACCGCGTGCCACTGTCATTCCTCCTGCCTGTCTTTTGTCAGCGTGAGTGTGGGGATCGGATGTAGTAAAACCAGTGACATCTATATGAAGTCCTGAGTAAAACATAACCGTTTGTTTGTTTTAGATAGGATTTGGTGATGAATGGAATTGTGGGGTTTTAGTCTAGAGTACAGAGTATAGATAGCTTAGTTATAATGCTTTCCTGGATTCGTATTTTTTAAATAAATTTTATCATGGAATTTATTTATTTATTTATTTATTCATTAATTTCTTTTTTTTTTTTAATTAGATACAAGAGATCTATTATTATTATTATTATTATTATTACTATATTTATTTTATTATTATTATTATTATTATATTTATATTATTATTATTATTATTATTATTATTATTATTATATTATATTATATATTACTATTATTATTATTATTATTATTATTATTATTATTATTATTATTATTATTATTATTATATATTATTATTATTATTATTATTAATTATTATTATTATATTATTACTATTATTTACTATTACTATTATTATTATTATTATTATTATTATTATTATTATTATTATTATTATTATTATTATTATTATTATTATTATTATTATTATTATTAATTACTATTATTATTATTATTATTATTATTATTATTATTATTACTATTACTATTATTATTATTATATTATTATTATTATTATTATTATTATTATTATTATTATTATTATTATTATTATTATTATTATTATATTATTATTATTATTATTTATTATATTATTATTATATTATTATTATTATTATTATTATTATTATTCATCATCATCATCATCATCATCATCATCATCATCATCATCATCATCATCATCATTATTATTATTATTATTATTATTATTATTATTATTATTATTATTATTTTATTATTATTGTTATTGCTAGTATTGTGGTTATCGCTATTACTATCTTACGAAGCCTACATTTGTCTTGTTTGTTAGCTTTTACTGTTTTTTTTTTTTTTAAAAGAAACATTTTATCTATATATCTATATATATATATAAATTATTTTTAAAGACTGCGACAGGATGGTGTGACCGTTTTATGATCATATTCATATCCAGCTTAAATAGATATTGTTTATCTATATGAAATCTCCCTAAACCTATACACATTACACTCGTATGTTGTTATAATATTAGATGCTTCGTGAACACATGACGCCAACACGATCGTGTGTGTGTGTGTGTGTGTGTGTGTGTTTATTATGGTCTACGTATACGTATATACGTGCTGTGTTTACGTCACACGTAGGCTTTATTTGGTTAGGATTTGCAGCGTGCATCTACGGATTGCAACCCAAAAACCTTTATAGATGGTATGAAGTTGACGTCACTCAGGTCTTTGTTATTGTTTTTTTTTTGTCGCCATCCTCGTTTATGAGTAGTTCTCACTAAACTGTATTAACCAGACTATAAAAGTTCATGGTTCCACATAGTTTTGTGTGTTGGCCCGTCATACTTCCGGATGGCAATGTTGTGCGCTTTTTAGCCAAGTGCGTACTATCTTTCTCGAAGCCTTCCTTCACTCATAGCGTAGCCATCGTTAACTATAGCCTGGCACTGACCAAAAAAATTGGCCTCAAAAGACAAGTCTTTAGCCACAAAAGAAAACCATTACATTGGTTATATTGACACGTTGATATTTTCTCTTGAAATCGCTTCGTGACGTAACTTTCCTTCCCCCCCCCCCCCCCCCCCCCCCTTAAAAAAATAAAGATAAATTAAATTGTTTATTCAAATGTTTATAATTTTTTTCAGGAGATATTCTCCGAACGTGGCTTAGATCTGCGCATTTGTTTTCCTTGCTTGAGGAAATGCGTGCTCATTCTATAAATTTTTCAAAAATGTTATCGCCTCGCTCATCGTTTCGTTATCACTTCCGACACCTTTTATTCAACTGGCTATTGTTCATATTATGTGTATATGTATTCTCATCAACGCTCACTATTAATAGGGAATGAGATTAGCGGAAGAGTAGCGTCCCTTGATTGGAAAGGCGGAAAAGTTATTAGTGAGAGAACGTCATGTTGGTTGTGCGCATGCGTCTCTCGTCCTCGCTTCCGGTGGAAGCGGCTTGAGACACTTCAAAACCAAATTGACGTTCTCTCTGTAAGGTGACGTCCATTCAAGGGACGCTACTCTTCCGCTAATCTCATTCCCTATTACATTACATTGTAATTCAGGACACATGTTAAGTAATAGTAATAGCTTTAGAATATTTACATCTAAAAATGGCTTAAATTCACAAAGTTTTGTTAACCTAGCCTTCTGCTTTTGCTTTGGTTTATTTCTACTTCATATGTGACTCATTTAGCAACGAGGATCAGCTTCAGGGTTAGGTATTGCTTTACTACAACAATAACAATGTTGTTATTCTTCTTCTTCTTCCTCCTCCTCCTCTTCTTCTTCTTCTTCTTCTTCTTCTTCTTCTTCTTCTTCTTCTTCTTCTTCTTCTTCTTCTTCTTCTTCTTCTTCTTCTTTTATTATTATTATTATTATTATTATTATTATTATTATTATTATTATTATTATTATTATTATTATTATTAATATTATTATTATTAATATTTTTGTTGTTGTTGTTATTATTATTATTATTATTATTATTATTATTATTTATTATTATTATTATTATTATTATTATAATTAAAATAAAAAAGCGAAAATAAATAAATAAACAAACCGCGCGCACAAAACAACAATTATCCAGATATCTATCCATCTGTCGATATAGTATTTATTTGTCCGTCATATTATAGGAATCCAGAGTGATTTATTTAGCGATTATTTGACCTTTTAAAAACATTTCCTTTGTTTTTGTTTTGTTTGTTGAGTTCGTGTGGGGTTCACGTTTGCGTTAGGTTAAAAAACAAAACCCAAACAAAACGAATGAGTTGCGTCATTAACTCTGACGTCAGTGAATACCTAAAAGAAAGATAATGCTATCCATAGCGTTTATGAAAAGATCGGTATTGACCGATTGTGTGCTATGGTACATTATGCTATCGATTTTCCCAGGTTGGGTGGGTTGGTATGTAGGTTATTTAGTTCATTGATTTATCGATTGTCATAACGTCGTACAGTCATACACCATGAAGGCAGGCGTCGGGGATCCGTGTCGTGTCGAGGGATTAGCAGTTACTACTGGGGTGATGATGAAATACGTACTTGGACCCTCTGTCATTGTTTGCTAGAAGGATAGAATAATAATACTACCTTGCGTACTCTGGAATAACCCATATTTTAAGATTTGGCCAGAAAACTCGTCCTTCAAATATCAATCGGTTTAAATGACTCCTCGTCTTGGCAAACATTTCTCAAACCTGGGACTCGATGACCCAGTTTTGAGAGTATTTTGCCAAGATGAGTCCCAGGTTTGAGAATTTTTTTGCCAAGACGAAGGGTCATTTAAATCGATTGATATTTGAAGGATGACCAAATCTTAAAATATGGGTTTTTTCCGGAGTACCGCAGAATAGTGGTGCATATGCTACAAAACGTATTTTGGTTGAAAATAATAACATCATCAACTTTCAACGTGAAAGCAGCTTGCGACTGGTGTCCAGAAATTCGTTCATTTAAGACCAGAAGTCCCGAGTTTTAAGACGTCCTAGAAAGTTTTGGGATGTTTTTAAGATGTCCTAACAAGTTTTGGGACGTTTTTAAGACGTCCTAGCAAGTCTTGAGAAGTTTTTAAGACGTCCTAGCAAGTCTTGAGAAGTTTTTAAGACGTCCTAGCAAGTTTTGAGAAGTTTTTAAGACGTCCTAGCAAGTTTTGGGACGTTTTAAAGACGTCCCTCAAGTTTTGGGAGTTTTTTAAGACGTACGTCCTAGCAAGTTTTTGGGACGTCTTAACATCAATAAATATAATATTTACCAAATGAAAATTTAAAAAAAAAGTGTTTTATGGTTGACATTGCCGCCGTTTGTCGTGTAACCCTACAGGCAGTTCGTGCTGTCAGAGAGCGGTAAATGTCCAAAACCTTGTCTTCGGGGTTAACGCTGCTGTGTGTCGTACTCGGAGAACAAAAATACAACAGCAGCTCGTATCAAAATATTTTGGTCAGAAAGCCCTTCCTTCACTTCAAGCATCGGTCGATTCAAATGACCCTCGTCTTGGGGAAAAAAGAAAAAAAAAAAAAAACAAAACAAAAATAAAAAAATAAAAGCTCTCAAACCTGGAACATGCGAAGTCCCAGGTTTGAGCGTTTTGCCCCCAAGATGAAGGTCATTTTGATCGATCGATATAATAATAATAATAATAATAATAATAATAATAATAATAATAATAATAATAATAATAATAATAATAATAATAATAATAAATCTTTATTGTCCTCAAAAAAGTGGCAATTTGTCATTTGGTTACACATTTATAACAATACAATAGTCGTAGTCACGCTTACACAGATGCACACTAGTAACTTCGTAGTCATCGAAAAAAAAAAATTATGTAGAATGAGTTTTCTGGCCTAAATTTTAAAATTCGCGTTTTGTGTTTGTTTTTTTTGTTTTTTTTTTTCTTCTTCTTTTCTTTCTTTCTTCATAGAATGTCAGCATAGCTTTATGGTTGCAGAACGCAATATGTTGCTACTGTTGCTGCTTATTTTTTCTTTATTTGTTGTTGTTGTTGTTGTCATGTTGTGTGTTGTTAGTATTTGAGTCGGTCCCTATTGGCGGTGAACCTTGCGCTTCTATAACTGGATAATATACTCTTTCGGGGTAAAGTCCTAAACGAGGTACGGAGAAACTGCTCCCAACGTCCATCGTCTTACTTTTAAAAAATCATAGAAACTTATAGATAGTATGCGCTTGGCTAAGAAGCACACACCATTGCCATCCGGAAGTATTACGGGCCAACACAAAAAACTATGTGTGACCTTAAACGTTTATAGTCTGGTTAAAACAGTTTAGTGAGAATTACTCGTAAACACGGAAGGCAAAAAAGCAATAACAAAGACCTGAGTGACGTCAATTTCGTACTATCTATATCCCCACCCCCTTTATTTATTTATTTATTTATTATTTTTTGTTTTTGTTTTAAAAAAAAACATTTAAGTTAAAACGAATTATCTGAATCTGAATTGGATTAAAAATGACCTTGTCACGTGTACGGTTAAAAACAAAAACACAATCACCTGCGCTAGTTGCAAATGGACAGCAGGTAGATGATGAAATAACCTGGCACAGAATTTGTTTGGCCGTAATGACGTTGTCGTCAATGAAGTTGAAACATGATAATGGCATTATTATTATTATTATTACGTGCGATTCAAACAGAACTACATGTCTGCCCTGTGCGTATTTACTTATTATTACGCTTCATTTAACTTGGCAAAGTTATTTAAAAGAGAAGAAAAAAATCCATTGCGGCGTTCACGTGTGCCTAGATAATAGAATAATCTCCGTTGTTTGATCGTGGATTAGATTAAGCGATAATCCCACGCACAATTCCAGTTCCAGTCAGTAGCAGCCAGTGCTTTGCGATTTAGCCCGATTATCATTTTGGTCGTGGTGATTAGTTTGGAGAACGTCTCGCTTGGGATCGGTACCGTTTCTGCTGTTGTGGATCTTGTATTGTATTGTACCTTTATCTTGTATTTCGGAACAAACACAAACATTCTTGTGATTCTTAATTCTTATTCAGTCACTTAATTTAAGTGTGAATTGTTCGTTAAATATACATATTCGTTTTATAGATTTTAATCGCTTGGCATCATTGACACAAAAACAAAAACCCCCAATCAAATGCCGTTAGATTTGTAATTGTAATTTAATCCGATTGATTTATAATATTTTATTTATGATAGTAATAAATAATAATAATAATAATAATAATAATAATAATAATAATAATAATAATAATAATAATAATAATAATAATAATAATAATAATAATAATAATAATAAATAATGATAATAATTATAATTTTGTTAAGCATATTTCTAAAGCGCCTTCCGTCGAAACCCCAAGGCGCTAAAACAAAACAACAAAAAAAAAAAACAAAAAAAAAACAAGATATTATTTACAACGGGATACAATGACACTGCGAGATCGAATCAACCATATCTAAAATATCTAAACAATAAGAGCACAAAAAAGGCGTTTAAAACATCAATACATAAGACACATGAAAGACTAGATATCTACATTGAAAACAAAAAATCAATCGCGTATCAAGTGAAAATATTTTTTTTTTGTTTTGTTTTTGTTTTGTTTTGTGTGTGTGTGTGTTTTTTGAAAATATCTATAGAGCTTGAAAATCTTACAGACGAAGGGAGATCATTCCATATCGTGGGTCCGAACTTCATAAGAGACCTATCAGATTATTTTGTATCTATCTATCTAATCTAGTGTGGATTTGAATTTTGTTTTAACTGGAATAATATTGATTTGTTTGGGTTTTATGTTCATATAGGTGTGTGTGTGTGTATATATATATATATATATATATATATATATATATATATATATATATAATATATATAATCTACAAGGTTGCCGATTTTGAGTATAGTTACGGAGTTCGATGTTGTTAAAAAATCCTCAGTATACCTTCCAGTCAAGTGTGAGGACGTCTTGTCTTTTAGCTGGAGTTCAGTGTTCAGATAGGGATCGGTAGATAGTGTGTGTGTGTTTGGAGTAAAAGTTTTAAGGTTTTTTTCTTCCTCAATCGGCAACCCTGTGTGTGTGTGTGTGTGTGTGTGTGTGTGTGTGTGTGTGTGTGTGTGTGTGAATGTATGTAAATATATATAATTTGTTTTTCATCAGATCCAATTTTAGTTTAAAGTGTGAGTTAGATAAAGGATATTCTTATTATAACAACTACTACAATTGTTCACTACATTGTTGTGTCTTTGGATAATCTTGAAATCCGTGACGTATGTTCAATACTTTACAATTAAAATGATTTTTCCAACGGTGTGACTTTCGCACGGATGATATTAATGATAATGTTGATGTTGATAAACCAGCTGCTGCTGTCTCTCGGATGATTTACATTTTGATTCTTTGGATTGGATGTGTTCACGATTCAATTTAAATTTTGTTGGGGTTTTCAAAAAGATATTTTTAAAACGTACAGTGTTTGAACGTTAGGAACAGAAGAAGACTTTTTTTTGTTGAAATTGGTTATAGTACAAATTAACCATGGAGATAGGCACAGTCGCATCACTGCCTGAGTCCAGGGCTGCCGCTCATCGTAGGAAGAGTGGTGATACGGGGCGTGTCGTGGACCCGTCCGTGGTACCCCTAATGTTGGATGGCGATCAAGAGGTATTTATCTATTTATTAAACCACAATGTCTTGTGCAGAATTTTTTCCTACTAGTAGTAAATTTAATAAATAACAATGCGAGATTGAATGAATGTAAGCTTCGATTTAATTAATATACGAAAAGAGATAATGTGGATTGTTTCGGGTTTCCCCTTTATCAACAAAATAGGATGTATGAAACAAAACGCTACAGTTCACTACGCCACGACCACATCTGGTTTATCTGTGGTGTTTCATTCATCCTGTTATGTTGATAAAGGGGAATCCCGAAACGTTCATTTGATATGTTTTTGTTATTAAATTGAAGCTTACATTCAATTTCACATTATTATCTATTTGATATTGTATCCGAAATTTCGTAATTTTACGAATTTCTCGTACGTAGAAGTAGGAGGTCTGGTAGTGGTTGAAATATTATCTTCTCACTCTTTGTCAAGTTCACGATGCCATGCTTTTATTTATTTATTATTTATTTATTTTATTTTTGTTTGTTTGTTATTGTTCAAATTAATTTTTATAAATGGATTACTTACTTGTTACAATGACGGAAAATTAGTCATTCAGAACCAATACTTTCCATCCCCTTTTCTATTGTGTTAATTATGCGAAATAGCTATTGCTCGCTACCTTTTGGATACGACGCTAGTACTTTTGCCAGATACATCAAATCCAGCTTTTATTATTATTATTATTGTTATTATTATTGTTATTATTATTATTATTATTATTATTATTATTATTATTATTATATTATTATTATTATTATTATTATTATTATTATTATTATTATTATTATTATTATTATTATTATTATTATTTTATTTTATTTTTAAAATTCATTCACTCATTCATTCAGTTATTCATTCATTTGGTAAAGCAAAATATTATTGCCAACGTCAGTTCCTCTGTCCATTTTTATTATCTAATTTTTATAAGGTTTTGCAATAGGTAGATCTTATATAGTTTTAGTTTTAACGAACGTGTCGCCCTTGGATGAAAACAATCTTCGCATTGGAGGAAGAGCAAGTTCAGCAGTAAAAATCCCTTGAGAATAATTGATTCATTTGACATATTACTTTTTGCCTAATGGTATTCACGTAATTTATTATGCAGGCCGCGCCTGACCCCTGGTGTTTTAAGATAATATAATGCATATATGTATGTCTGTATATATGTATGTGTGTGTATGTATGTGTGTGTGTATTTATCTATGTATGTTTATATGTAATGTCCTAGATGATCCAAAACAATTTATGATTATGATAATATCCGGTTTAGTCAACAACAGGTCAGCGAGTTTATCGCTGAAGCATTTTATGGGCTGTAAATTAACTGCCCAGTAGTCTTTTTTTTTGTTTTTTAATGTTCTCTTTTGATATCTCGTGAAGGTCCTCCTCCTCTTCTTCCTCCTCTTCCTCCTCTTCTTTCTTCTTCTTCTTTCTTCTTCTTCTTCTTTTATAAGTTTATAACCAGCGGCCAGAAAGTATGTAGATCATAATTTAAGATAAGAAGTACTAGAAAGGTTGGGATGTCTTAATAATCAATATAGTGAGAAGCAAAATGAAAATAAAAAGTCTTTTACTATTGCACCATTGCATTGTATTGGGTCGTTACCGATTTGGAATGGGTAATCATTCTTTTCAAAAACTTGAGCTTTTATATAGCGCGATATCCACTTAATGTGCTCAAAATGGCCAGTAAGGAGAGAGTTAAGTAGGGTTTGCGTTATGAAATTATTTTGAGTTGCCTCATTGTAAAGTAAGTCTGTTGCGATTTTTTTTTGTTGGTCTTCTTCTCTCCTCACCGTCGTGAATTCATTTGTTTATTCGCCTAGTTGAGGTAAGTTCTAAGTCTTCCCATGGTGTAGCGGCGGCGGCAGGCAGCCTTGTGTCACACATTTTTATTGTTGATTGCATTGGTGTGGGTTGTTTTGGCCGAGAGATGCTGATGAGTGTCTCGGTCTTGCCTTTGCCTGCCTTCTCCACCAGCTTATCGATCGATGCAGCATCCAAACAAAAGAAGTATCTAGGAGGAAGAAAAAAAAAAGAATGAAAATATCCTGATGTGAAAAATGAACACAAGAAAACGAGAGTTTATAGAGAAAACGAAGAAGACGTCACTCTGATCTTCGATATTGTTTTTGGCCATCCGCGTTTATGAGTAATGCTCCCTGAACTGTATTAACCCGAGTATAAACGTTCATGGATACACACAGTTTTGTGTGTTGGTCCGTTATACTTCCGGATGGCAATGTTATGAACTTCTTAGCCAAGCGCATACTATCTTTTTAGATTGAGCAAGATTCGCCAAGCGTATTCAAAACGCTTTGCAAGCATACAACAGCAATATCTTACAAGGAAGGAAGGAAGGTGAGACAGAATTTTTACCGCCAAAATAAATTTTAAAAATCCGGACAGAGACAACATTGTTTACGGCAAGTAACTGATTTTATACCCGAATAGATAGTATGCGCTTGGCTAAGAAGCTGATAACATTGCCACCCGGAAGTATAACGGACCAACACACAAAACTGTGTGTATCCTTGAACGTTTATAGTCGGGTTAATACAGTTTTGTGAGCATTACTCATAAACGCGGATGGCAAAAAACAATAACAAAGACCTGAGTGACGTCATCTTCGAACTATCTATATAGTCTCATTTTAGACTTTAGACAGCATGGGTGATTCCTGTTTACATCAGACCATCTTGTTTGATGGATTATCTATATTATTCCTTCATTGAATGCCTAGGCGACGGTACCCAATGATACAGTCGCGGAAGGGCGTAATTTAAAAAAAAAAATTGATTAAAAAATCAACCAGTATTTACCTTAATGAGGACGTGTTGCTCCCTTGCGGTTATGTGGTCTAGTGGTATGACACTCTTTCGGATCGGAAGGTTCTGGGTTCGAGCCTCGCTCGGCGCATAGTTGAGTCCTTGGAAAAGGCTCTTTACTCATATTCTCTCAGGTGTAAAATGAGTACCTGGCCATTAACAGCGTTGTCTCTGTCGATAAGAGATGTGATATCGCCTAACAGGCGTCATGTCTCGTCCTACATGTTAAGTTGTTGCTGTTGGTCATGGAACCTCTGTGAAGCGTTTTGAGCACGTTTAGTGGTTATTGCGCTATATAAAAGCTCAGCTGTTTGTTTTTTTTAAAATGATAAAATACGCGTTCAGCGGAAGACACGAACTTTTCCTCATTAAAAAAAAAAAATGAAGTTGACGTCACTCGGGTCTTTGTTACTGGTTTGTTTGTTTTTTTGCCATTCACGTTTATGAGTAACTCTCACTTAACGCTCTTATCCAGACTGTAGAAAAAGTTCATGGTTACACAGAGTATTTTGTGTTGTTGGTCCGTTATACTTTTCTTCCGGATGGCAGTGTTGTGAGCTTCTTGGCCAAGCGCATACTATCTATACCGAAGTTGCCATGGTATAACTACACTATCATTATTAGCTTTGTTGTTATGACCAGCGGCATTTAAATTTGTTTATCTCTTCAACCCCAAAGCCTTCACCCCCCCCCCAATCCTTCACACAAACACCCCCCCCCCCCCCCCCCCCATCCCTCCTCTCGCGTTAGTTTTCGCTGCTTTCTTGGGAAGAATCAAAATACATAAATGCTATTGGATATCTAGACTTTTTTTGATGGAGTTCTGCTTCTGCTCTTCATTATGGTGTCTTTTTAGTCTTGCTAATTCACATCTGGTTCGTGTCGTCTGAAAAAACATTTTGCTTTACGAAACATTGCCCGAATTAAAGAAGAGAATAAATCTCGCTGTCTCTCTCTCTTTCTCTCTCTCTCTCTCCCTCTCTCTCTCTCTCTCTCCCTCTCCCCCCCCCTCTCTCTCTCTCTCTCTCTCTCTCTCTCTTTCCCCCCCTCTCTCTCTTTCCCTCTCCTCCCCCCCCCCTCTCTCTCTCTCTCTCCATCTATCTCTATATATCTATCTCCCACGCCTTCTCTTCACTTACTTCTTATACTTATACCACTCAAGCATTGATTGCCCTGGGTACTTAACCTTTCTCTTTTCTATGGTTTAAGTTTATATAAATAACGATAAGTAATGAAATGTAAGCTTTGATTTATTGAACGAAGACGGATAATGAAGCACGTGTTTCATTCATCGTGTTTTGTTGATAGAGGGGAAACCCGAAACGTCCACGCTCATTATATCTCTTCGGTCAATAAATTGAAGCTTACATATTATGTATTACATAACGTTATTTTTTTTTCCTTCGATTTTCAAGCCAAGCAGCACCATTTTTCTTTTCATCTCGTATAGTTAATACAATGGTTTTCCAACGTAACGCGCGTTAAAAAAAAATAAAAATAACATGAGCCTGCGTGCCCCTACGTATTGTGTAATGCAATAGGTGCATTCTTTGCCGTCTTTCTGCATTGCCGAATTCAACATCTCTCCTAATGATAAAATGCTGGCTGGATGGAGTTAACTCACGGTTGTATTGAAGGGTGGTGTATCTGCGGTCTACCTAACCTACCATTTTCGCGATAGTCACTCAGTATCAGTAAGTAGGTTTGCAATCGCCAGGCCCTGTCTGGCGATGTTAAAAAATAGAAACTGACTTTCTTCAGTCTTTGTGTTGTGTACAGGTGGAATGGAGTCGCACATGATTGTGATAGTCGGTGACTATTGGAGAAAGTACTGTCGTACTTTGAAAGAAAAAAAAACAAAACAAAAAAACAAACCCAAACAACCTGGTCCTTCAAATGTTGAGCGGCGCGTTTAAAAATGACCTTCGCCTTTGTCAAAAGCTGTCTTACCCGAGACTTCGGAAGTCACGGATTTGTTGAGTCTTTTTGACAAGGATTGATGTTTTGGTTTTCTGGCCGTGATTTTAGAAACGCGTTTTTTTGGGGAGTTTTTTGAGAGTGCGGGTCAAAGGTGAGGAGTTGCCTTTTTGGTTCGATAACCCATCTTAATGCTCTTTTTATTTTTTTTTATTTTTTTTAAACAATTTTTTTTTGCTGTCGATTTGATTTTTAAAAAAAATTGTGATGTATTTATGATTTCATTGTTTTGTTTGTTTTTTTCTTTTGTTGTTGGCCGAAGAATGATTTTGAGCCAGAGACGTGTTTTGGTATTTTGTTCTTTTTTTTCTTCTGCTTTTCTTTTTTGTTGTTTTTTTAAGCTGTTCTAATCATTTTTGTTTATTACTTCGTTTTTGTTTCCCAGTCCACAGTTTCTAGCAACTTAATATCACTTTGACCTGGATATATGTTATTGTTATTATTTTTTGTTGTTGTTGTTGTTGCTCGAACCAAAACTAACGGGGATGAGCATGGCTACCAGGTGTCATTTGTTGTTCCAAAACATCTCGGTGATGCAATACACTACTGCACTGCCTTCACGTTGTTATCATTATTATTATTATTATTACGTATTATTGTCTAGATGGATGGCATTCCAATAAGAACCAAACACTTGTTTCACCCCGTATCTTCTTTCAATCTACAATGATACGAACAGTGCTTGGATTCCACTCCACTCTCTGGTCTGACGATGGAGCCCGAGCTGTGAAATGTCATGTCTATTTTCAGAGTCAGTATCTCCGTCATGTGCTATTTTTTGCCCCGACTTTGAATGTTGTCCTGCTTTATATTGTGATTCTGTTGATAATTAGTATTAGCGCACATGTTGTTTACCGACGGCTGTTTTCACTGACCTTTCTCAAAAGTATTCGGTTGTTATCATTTCTCTAAGTATTCATTCTGTTATCATTTTTATTATCTATAGAAGGAATGAAATTGACGTCACTCAGCTTGTTGTTATTGTTTTTATTAGCCAGCCATTTTTTAAAATGATGAGCAGTTCTCACTAAATTCTAGAAATTGTTCCAAGGTTACACAAAGTTTTGTGTGTTGGTCCGTTGTATCCAATAGGATTCAATAGTCGTAACGTCACTTCCTTCCTAATGACGCATGGTAACTTGGCAACACTGGCTCTAAACTATCGGAGCAATGGCGGACACCCGTATGAATTATTTCTCCGGCGAGT
>NC_088367.1:1804363-1806863 GCF_034508935.2 Berghia stephanieae | reverse complement strand
GCTGGTCATGATAATACGGAGGCCACTCATTGGAAAGTGCAACCGCTCTTTGTTGGAAGTGATCGAGTACACACGACGCGTGCAATGATAACTATTTGTTTTTATGTCGATCTACTGTAAAACCCTTTATTTCCTCGCTGCCAATAATAATGATCGGTGAATATTTTATCCCCATACTACTAGCATTTTAATTTAAAATTCATTGTTTTTTCTAAAGATTAGTATTGGTTTTGTTGAAGTATTTTAAAAAAAATTAACTGTAAAAAGAAAGGGTTTTTTTTTCCCTACGACAGTTAACAATAGTTGAGATAATATGGGAAGAACTACTTTGTTTACGGTAATAGGAACTAACTCGAGTCCTGATCTAGATCGTTCGTGATGAAGAGACGTGTGCGTCATCCATCGTGCGTAGGAAATAGGCGGGGAATGAGCGGCAAGATTCATTTGTAAGACTGGCTGGCATCTCGTGCGCGTGAGAGTGGCTCGGCTGAGAATCGGGCAGGAGCAGCGACTTCTATAGAGTACTATATTGTAGACTCTGGGCAGGATAGATATAAATGTCGTATGTGTGCTCTAATACTATTTATAATACCTTGTCCAAACGTTAGTTTGATGTGGTGTTGAAGTGTTGAATTTTTACCTTTTTTTTTTTTTTGTTTTGCTCAGCTTTGTTTATGTATTTTTACCTTTTTAGGTGTGGTGTGTTGTCTTATCAGTGTTTATATTATGATATGTTATATGTTATGTGCTGTGCATACGCCTTGTTTCCTTGGGGGGGGGGGGGGGGGGGGGGGGGGGGGGGGAGGGGGGGGGGGTCTCATTACCACATTACGCAATCGTTAATCGTCATTCTTCTTGTCATACAAATAAGTGAATTATGCGCCGCTATAGTTAGAATGGATCTGGATCAGGTCTATCTCTATCGTTTCTTCTGACGGAAAGTATTGATAGGTTTGTGAAGACGTTATTTTATGTCACATAGTTCGCGTTATGTTTTTTGTTATTGTGGTTTTTTGTTATTGCTGGTTTGTTTGTTTTTTGTTTTTTGGTGGTTGTTTTTTTTTTATAAAAAAATTTACTTCAGAATTCGAACATGCTTCGAGTCGCGGAGAGAGAGAGAGAGAGAGAGAGAGAGAGAGAGAGAGAGAGAGAGAGAGAGAGAGAGAGAGAAGTGTTGCAGTAGTAGTTGTTTTTGTTATTGCGGTAGTAGTAGTAGTAGTAGTAGTAGTTGTTGTTGTAGTAGAAGTAGCACATGCTTGATAATGACTTTACGATGTGATAGTAGTATTTAGTATCGAGTAGTTGTAGCTCTGTTAGCTAGAGCACCAATGACATTGACTTTATCATGTTCATTGCTCTATAAGTTTGTGTGTGTGTGTGGGGGGGGGGGGGGGGTGGTTGTAATGCGGTAGAAATGGGGCTTTAAGGCAATCCCTCAAAATGTTCCTCCTTTTCAGCTTTTTGTCTCCATCAGCATTGATTCCTCATAAATTATAGTTTACACCCACTGATCTTCTCTCGGCTCACCCGGTTTTACTGTTAATTTCCATTGACCAACTCGATAATCCTTATTCCAGGCCCTACTTTAATCTGTTTCCAATGGTTTGAACTTTGAACCTTTGGACTTGTTAGAGCGGAACTTACGTCGTTAGCAACCCTATTTATTACTATTATTAAAATTTATCGTCGTGCACTTATTTGCAGGTCTGATTGATTAGCCACTTCCTTCTGGGCTTCGTTGTTGTCATGGAAATTTTTTTTTTAAATGATGCAAATTATTTTATACTATTGTAACAGCGTTGTCTATGTCCGAAAAATTGTAATATCGCCTAACAGGCGTCATGTCCCGTCCTACATGTTAAATGTTGCTATTGACCAGGGACCCCTTGTAAAGCGCTTTGAGCACATTTAGTGGATATTGCGCAATATAAAGCTCAATTATATATAATTATATTGTGTTCCATGTTTGTTGTCCCTGTAATAGTGTTCACTATGTTGAACAGAGCTAAGGAACACAATGTTACAATCGAATTCTCTAATTGATGCAATGCGTTTTGGGAAAAATGCTCACAACTTCCGTCAGCCGGTTTTTAGCGTACCCACACACAAAACCCATTTTCAACTTGACCTTTTAAAGTCGATTAACTCGTCAATCCAGAGTGCTGCAATTGCCCTTGCCAATCGAAATCCTTATTCCAGGCCCTACCTTTTTGTTTCCCAAAGGTTTGAAACCTTTAACTTTGAACCCCTTAGAGCGGAATTTACGTGTTTTGAACCCTAGTTATTAGTTTTGATTTTGCTATTTTTCAAAATTTTGGAAAAAAGTATGAAAATAAACATGTAATAGATAGTTTTATTTAATCCCTTAAATGTCAAAAACCAAAAACATAGCTTTTAACCCCTATAATTTGTCTGAAAAATGTAATAAAAAAGGGCTTGGTAAAAACCCCCGGTAAACTACGGTGTAGTCGATGTTTGGGGTTGAGTGGTTTAAATTTTT
>NC_088367.1:1793062-1804263 GCF_034508935.2 Berghia stephanieae | reverse complement strand
CCTAATAGATGTAAACAAGCTGCCTTGCTAATGAACTTGTAAACATACTCATGGGTCACGCTGAACAAAACGATCTATACTCGAGTAATGTTTCCTAGAACATGGTTTCTGTGAACACGATTTCCTCGAGTACGGTTTCCTAGAACATGGTTTCTGTGAACACGATTTCCTCGAGTACGGTTTCCTAGAACATGGTTTCTGTGAACACGATTTCCTCGAGTACGGTTTCCTAGAACATGGTTTCAGCGAACACGATTTCCTCGAGTACGGTTTCCTAGAACATGGTTTCAGCGTTCACGATTTCCTCGAGTACGGTTTCCTAGAACATGGTTTCAGCGAACACGATTTCCTCGAGTACGGTTTCCTAGAACATGGTTTCTATGAACACGATTTCCTCGAGTACGGTTTCCTAGAACATGGTTTCAGCGTTCACGATTTCCTCGAGTACGGTTTCCTAGAACATGGTTTCAGCGAACACGATTTCCTCGAGTACGGTTTTCCTAGAACATGGTTTCTATGAACACGATTTCCTCGAGTACGGTTTCCTAGAACATGGTTTCTATGAACACGATTTCCTCGAGTACGGTTTCCATAAAACGAAAAAAACCCAAATCAAAATTATTTTTTTATAAAACAAACAAAAAAACAAGCTATCAACCAAAAAAAACGAAAACATTTTTGAAAAAACAAAGAAGGACGTCCCTAAAACTCAAAGAAACAAAGAATTTTTAAAAAATAATACTGAAAAAAGTGAACACACACACACACATACACACACACACACACAAAGACAAACAAAATAAAATAATAAAGAAAAAAGCCCCCCACCCCCCCCCCCCCCCAAAAAAAGAGAAATATAGCCAACCAAACAAATAAAATAAGCCTAAAATCCACACGAAACCAAACAACACAAAAAAAATCAAGTTAAATCATAACAAAACACACAAAACAATTTTTGTTTAAAAACAACCAAAACAAATATTTAAAATTTAAAAAAAAGAAGCTATACCAAAGACAATTCTAATTTCCTTCTTTTCATGTTTTTTTTTTTTTTTAGTTTCGTTGACCGACTCCTTGTATAATTGTTTACAGACTCTCAATAATAAACGAATACTCTTCAACAGTCATAACGTCACTTCCTTCGTAATGACGCATGGTAACTTAGAAACTGGCTCTAAACTATCGGACCAATGGCGGATGCCCTTATGAAATATTTCTCCGACGAGCATAAAAGCGTATACAGAGGGAAAAGACATTATAAATCGGATCATGTTTTATCTTTTGCACATTCTGGTCACAAGACATATGACAACTTCTAGCCAGTATGAAGAATAAAAAGTACCGATTTTCTTTGTTTAGAACCACAAAGGCGCCGTTGCTGGGTGACGTGACATCAGACTATTGATTCTAATTCTCGATAAACTAAAAGTATAGATAGTATGCGCTTGGCTAAGAAGCTCATAACATTGCCATCCGGAAGTATAACGGACCAACAAACAAAACTGTTTATAGTTAGTTTAATACAGTTCAGTGAACATTACTCATAAACGCGGATGGCAAAAAACAATAACAAAGACCTGAGTGACGTCATCTTTGAACTATCTATAAATGACAATCAAAATAATGACGGTGGATCTGGCAGGACGTGTATTGCCGATACCCTCGTAACTACAACTAAAATCCTGATACGAACGCCAAAGACATCGTCATCAAAGAAGACGGAGATCACGGGAAAAAGTTAATTAATTGGGAGTTGTAATCAATATCTCAACCAATAGCATAAATTTGTTTCCTTGAGTACTTCTAACAACTCTCTTTTTACTTTCGTTTGGTGTTCATTGTCTACTTTTGTGACGTCATTTTTTGGTCAGTATCTCAACCAATAGAATCATTTGTTTCCTTGAGTACTTCTAACAACTCGCTTTTTACTTTCGTTTGGTGTTCATTGTCTACTTTTGTGACGTCATTTTTTGGTCAGTATCAAGCCTACGTGTTCTGCATTGAGAACTCCGAGACATGACACACAATCCCCAGCACTGGTTCTTGCTCGATTACAATATATAAGAGAAACAACTCAGTTTTATTGAACTCCTATATTACTCCAATATGAGTTCCTTCCCTTGATATTCTAATCTAACACTGTGTAAAACCCCGTCGGAATGATGATTAAATCTACTGCCCACATTTAAAAACGACCGTTGGATTGTCGTTCTTAATTATTCGAAGGGTGATGTTTTAAATTGTTCAATACGTTATTAAGATATTGTTAGTCGAGTTGTTACCGTTTATAGTCTGGTTCATACAGTTTAGTGAGAATTACTCGTAAATTATGTTGATGGCAAAGAATAAAAAACCAACTATAACAAAGACCTGAGTGACGTCAACTTCGTTCTATCTATAAGCGGTAAAGGTTACACATAGTTTTGTGTTGGACCAATATATTTCCGGATGACAATGTCGTATATTCGGGCAAGCCGTGTATTCCAAGAAACCGTATATCCCAAGAAACCGTGTATCCTGGTAAACCGTTTATTCCAAGAAACCGTGTATACTGGTAAACCGTTTATTCCAAGAAACCGTGTATCCTGGTAAACCGTTTATTCCAAGAAACCGTGTATTCGGGTAAACCGTTTATTCCAAGAAACCGTGTATCCTGGTAAACCGTTTATTCCAAGAAACCGTGTATTCGGGTAAACCGTTTATTCCAAGAAACCGTGTATCCGGGTAAACCGTGCATTTGAGGAAACCGTGTACTTGAGGAAATCGTGTTTGAGGAAACATGCGGTACTGCTGAATACCGAAATCGACCGAACTCTACCGAAATCCACTTAAGTGGGGAGTCAGAGATTGTGGAAAGTGGGCACCAGTGGGAATTGAACCAGAGACTGTGGGAAATGGGCACCAGTGGGGATTGAACCAGAGACTATGGGAGTTTGGCACCAATCGAGAGTGAACCAGATAATGTGGGAGAATGGCACCCCTGCGGAGTGAACCGTAGACTATAGCAGGTGGACACCAGTGGTGATTGAACCCGGGACTAGGGGCGGTGGACACAAGTGAGGACTAAACCTGGGTCTATCAGAAGTGGATACCAGTAGGGAGTGAACCCGGGACTTTGGGGGTGGACACAATTGGGGAGTGAACCCGGGTCTTTGGGAGGTTGATATCAGTGAGGGGGGGGGGGGCATGATACAATGGGAGGTGGGTACCAGTAGGGATTGAACCCGGGTCTAGGAGAGGTGTACACAAGTGGGAGAGTAAACTTAGGACTGTGAGATGTGGACATTACTGGGGAGTGAACCCATAGGTAAGGAAGAGGACACCCCCAGAGGAGAGAGTATCCGAGACTAACTGGAGTAGACAACAATGAGGAGTGAACCTGGGGCAATATATCTACATACTGTAATCTTCGCCATCCACTTTCATATTCTTACGGTCACTCCCCACATGTTCCCATCTGAGATAGTCTTAGGACGCTCACTCCCCACATGTTCCCATCTGAAATAGTTTAAGGACTCTCACTCCCCACTAGTGCCCATCTGATAGTCTAAGGACTCTCACTCCCCACTAGTGCCCATCTGATAGTCTAAGGACGCTCACTCCCCACTGGTGCCCATCTGAAATAGTTTAAGGACGCTCACTCCCCACTAGTGCCCATCTGATAGTCTAAGGACGCTCACTCCCCATTGGTGCCCATCTGAAATAGTTTAAGGACTCTCACTCCCCACTAGTGCCCATCTGATAGTCTAAGGACGCTCACTCCCCATTGGTGCCCATCTGTGATAGTCTAAGGACGCTCACTCCCCATTCGTGCCCACATGATAGTCTAAGGATTATTTTTCACTGGTGGTCATATCTCATTTTCCCGGGTTTATACCCTACTGGTTTCTATTATAGTATCGGGTTCGCTCCCCACCAGTGTCCACCAATTGGTGGGTGTTCCGGTTCATTCCCCACTGGTACCCGCCTTCCATGGTCTTTGGTTCACTCCTCACGGGTGCCTATCTCTCCCAGACTTGGTATAATCCCCACCGGTGACCACCTCCCACAGTCCCAGGTTCACTTCTCAATGGTGTTAACCTCGGGTAGTCTCGGGATCACCCTTCATTGGTGTCAACCTCCCATAGTCCCGGGTTCATCCAAAATTGTGTCAAAATCTCATAGACCCGGGTTCACTCCCTACTGGTATTCACCTCCCATAGTCCCAGGTTTATTCCCCGCTGGTGTCCACCTTCCATAGTCCAAGGTATATTCCCCACTTGTGTCCACCTCTTATAGTCCTATGTTTATTTCTCACGTGTGTCCATCTTCCATAGTCCTGGATTCACTCCCCAAGATTTTTAAATTTCATTTTTGATGATTTTATGACGGGACTTTGGTAGAAGCGCCATAAAACTCTAACAGAAATACAATTTTTTCTTGTGTTTCCTACAAATCATTATAATTATTTCCCATTATCCATTGACTGGAAACAATCTGCTGCTGTCGTAGCTGCAAAAATGATGGAAATGGCAACAGAGGTACCCCAATTATCGAAGATGCTAATTCTAATGATGGTATTGACAATGGTCTACAACAAACATCCTACTTTCGTGTTGCACATTTGACTGAAATGGAGCTTGAAAGTGATGACCCAGACAGTGGCAAGTTATTCCTATCAACCTTATAACCTATACATATTAAGGAGTATGACATTAATATACTTGATGAACACTTGAAAATAATTAGGCATAAGATGTGCAGACGTACATATTTTTTATCGAAACTCTCTCAGTTTAGAATAGATAAAACCCTCTGCACATTATTTTATAGAGCAGTAATCGAAAGTGTTTTGTCATTTTGTATAACAGCTTGGGGAGGCAATTGCTTAGCAGTGGAAAGGAACAAAATAAATTCAAATATTAAAAAATCCATTAAACGCTATATAAATGATGTTGACGATGTAGATCTTTTATACGAGAAATTTTGTATAAATAAAATAACTAAAATATTAAATGACCAGTATCATCCACTAAGACCATCAATTATTATGTCAGAAAGAAGTGGTCGCCCTTTCTCTATTTCAACGAAAACAGAGAGACACCGAAAATCTTTTCTGCCGTCCAGTATTAGGCTTTATAACAACAAGCAATAATCATTTTATATAATTATTTCTCATTTTTACTTTTTAAAAATATAAATATTAATTTATTAATTTATTTGTTTTGCAATCTTTTCAATTTTCAATTTATAGTGACAGTTTTAACTATTTTACAGTGTTGAAATTATTCATATTATAAAGCGCAGCTCTGGTTATAGAGCTGCTCCTTTTTTATATATATACATCCTATTTCCATTGTATTTTTATCTTATGTGTAAATTATAACACGTCTGTACAAAAAATTTCCTTTTTGGGATGCAATAAAGTATTATTATTATTATTATTATTATTATTATTATATATATATATATATATATATATATATATATATATATATATATATATATATTATATATGAGTGTTGGTGGGTACTCGTAGGTACGAAAGTGCTCGATAATGATGGTTAGAGCTACTATAGAATGCAAATTGTCACTCACATTTTTTGTGGCCGAGACGATTCGTTTCTGTGTCTTACACTTCTTCAGTCGGCGTAATCCATAGTTATGTCCGTAGAAAAGTTCTTACTCCAAACTAAAGTTGTTTCGTTGTGTAGTGGTGATTAGTGTTGATGTGCATTGGCATTGTTGTGATGTGCTCTCATTGCTTATATTATGAGTGTGTGTGTGTGTGTGTATGCGTGTAGGTGTGTTGTGTGTGGTGTGTACATGTGTGTGATAGTGTTGCGCGGAATGTGGTTGCGTGGGGAGGCGGGGGGGGGGCGCGGGGGGGGAAGAGGGGGAGGAGGGGTATAATGGGCTCGAGGGGGGGGGAAGGGGGGGAGGGTTATTTGACCTTTTGCGTTTTGAGCTTGAATTTGTTAGAGTGTCTGCACATTGTCATTAGTTCTTATCTTTTGTTTAAGGTGCTATTGTTTCTGTAGTTGTGTAATAATATTTCCAGTTTCTTTGTCAAGCATAAATTGCATTTTCTAGCACCGCATCTGTAGGGGCTGCTTTGCCTGACGACCTCCCAGGTTATTGTTGGTGTTTTATTAGTGTTTATTTGTTCCCAATAGTGCATTGCTAATTTGGTGCTTTTTGCTTTGCTTTCATGTGTTATGGAGGCTTTGTGATTGTTGTATCGTGTTTTGAATGGGGGTTCTGTGCTGCCGATGTATTGTGCTGCGGTGTTATCAGTGGTTATGGTGGCTTTGTAGACTATGGCGCTTTTTTGACAGTTTCCTTTAAGAGGGCAATTGTCTTTCTTTCTGCAGTTGCAGTTGTCTTTATTTGTATTGTTGCTGGGTTCGAATATGATTTGTCTATTGTGGTTGGTAATGATCTGTTTCTTGTGCACAGCTGTAGCTTATCTTGACGTTGTGTCTGTTGATTATTTTGTGCAGACGGTGGTTCTTCGGGAAGTGTTTATCGATGAGTTTATAAGATGCGGTGCTAGAAAATTCAATTTATGCCTGACAGAGAAACTGGAAATATTATTACACAACTACAGAAACAATAGCACCTTAAACAAAAGATCAGAACTAATGACAATGTGCAGACACTCTAACAAATTCAAGCTCAAAACGCACAAGGCCAAATAACCCTCCGTCCCCCCTCCCCCCCCCCACCCTCCCGACCCTATTATACCCCTCCTCCCTCTCTTACCCTCCCCCCCCCCCACGCGCCTCCCCCCCCCCTCCTCCCCACGCAACCACATTCCACAACACAATCACACACACATGTACACACCACATACTACACACCTACACGTTTACACACACACACACACACACACACACACACACACACTCATAATATAAGCAATGAGAGCACATCACAACAATGCCAATACACATCAACACTAATCACCACTACACAACGAAACAACTTTAGTTTGGAGTAAGAACTTTTCTAAGGACATTATCATGGATTACGCCGACTGAAGACGTGTAAGACACAGAAACGAGTCGTCTCGGCCACAAAAAATGTGAGTGACAATTTGCATTATATATATATATATATATATATATATATATATATATATATATATATATATATATATATATATATATATATATATATATATATATATATATATTGTTTTTTATATGTTATTTTCAACAGTCGTTCCATTCTTCTCCTTATTCGCCAATTATGAACCAACGCCTCGGGCAAATCCTGACCAGCTGTAGGTCCACATCAGGCAACCTTTTGTAGGTCACCATACCAAATCTTCTTAACACTTGCGTTTTCTGGCCCCGAAGTGTATTGTGAGGGCCAACAATGCTCTCATTTCTATCACGTGATCTTGTTTCGATTTCTGGCCGTGCCAAATGCGCAGTGACAGTCAATTACTTCGCTTTGTCAGATTACTTTTTTTTGCACCCAGTGGTAGATTTTTATCTTCATTAGAATATAAGTTAGAAAGTGCTACTGCTTTAGCCAATATATTTTGATTGAATTAATCAATTTCTATAAGTTCTGATTGCATTTATATCTTCACACATTTTAAAGCTATTGTGGTTTAATCATGGCTTATATTCTTTTCTGCCTACCGGCTGCCCTCGGAGTTAGTCATTTAAAATGTTAAAATGACTCCACCTCCCCGTCCCGAGTTTCTACTTTTATTAATAGCAGTGTAACCTTCGGGCAGCAGCTTCTACTGGTGCTTACAATACTATGTTATGACGATCGACCCAATCAGCAAATTCCTCAACGCATTCGTGCACCGTCGCAAACCCGCACGAAAGCTTCTTCACAACACACCGTTCAACTAGATGCTCTGCGTTTTCGGGTTCTATCCCTCATCGGGTACATGTTGGACAGGTGGAAAGTCCCCATTGATTAAGCGATTTTGCCGTGAAGCAGGTTCTCGACCGAAGCCGATTCGCTACCACCCAGTGTCTCCTCTTACTGGTGGAGAAGCCTGGCAACTTGTCACCTAGTTTTGAGGAGTGTATGTCTCCGCCTCCTCGAGGGATTGAATTCGTCCAAACCGACTTCCATATATATATATATATATATATATATATATATATATATATATATATATATATATATATATATATATATATATGCATCTCTGTTTGTAGTCAGGGAAAAGTTCGTTGTCAGGATCGCCTGTTACCCAGAACTCCGTGATAGAAAGAAAGTCGCAGTGGTTATCAATAATCAAGTCCCAGATAAGAGTAGCTTTGTTCACGACCGGCTTTGTGTTAAAAAAAATTGAAATTTGGATTTGAGGATTATGTGTTGTTTTGTTTCATTTCGATTGACCTGGAATGTCGTCTCCGTCGTCGTTGTTGTATTGGTTGTCAGTTCTAATAGTAGTAGTTGTTGTTGCTGTTGTCGTCGTCGTCGTTGTTGTTGTTTTCGTTGCTTTTGTTTTCGTTGATGTCGTTGTTGTTGTCGCTGTGATCCCTGCTGCGAATATGGTGCCAATGGCCGTGGTATTTGATGGTGATGATATTGGTGGTTTATAAAGAGAAAATAGTGGCGGCAGTTGCTGTAGTGGTCACAATGGTGATGATGGTGTTGGTGGTCGCTGTGATGGTGATGATGATGTTGGTGGTCGCTGTGATGGTGATGGTGATGTTGGTGTTCGTGTGGTGATGGTGGTGTTGGTGGTCGCTGTGGTGATGATGGTGTTGAAGGTCACTGTGATGGTGGTGATGATGTTGGTGGTTTGTAAAGTGAAAATAGTGGCGGCAGTTGCTGTAGTGGTCTCGGTGGTGGTGGTGGTGTTGGTGGTCGCTGTGATGGTGATGGTGGTTGCTGTGATGGTGATGATGATGTTGATGGTCGCTGTGATGGTGATGATGATGTTGGTGGTCACCGCGATGGTGATGAGGATGTCTGTGTTCGCTGTGGTGATGATGGTGTTGAAGGTCACTGTGATGGTGTTGGTGGTCGCTGTGGTGGTGATCAGGATGTTGGTGGTCGCTGTGATGGTGATCAGGATGTTGGTGGTCGCTGTGATGGTGTTGGTGGTCGCTGTGATGGTGATCAGGATGTTGGTGGTCGCTGTGATGGTAATCAGGATGTTGGTGGTCGCTGTGATGATGACGATGTTGGTGGTCAGTGTGATGGTAATGAGGATGTCGGTGTTTGCTGTGGTGATGGTGATGTTGAAGGTTGCTGTGTTGTTGATAACGACGGCGGTCGCTGTAGTGGTGATATTATATCAAAATATTGATTATTTTGTATTACTTTGTTATGTTCTTCATAAATATATGTGGCCATTTATTTCAGTCCTTTTAGCTTTGATTATAGGTTTAGTCAGTAAAGTGTGTTTCTGATTACATCGTTTTCCTCTCCTCTCTCTATTTGTGCGGCGTCCGTTGACAGCTTATGATGTGTCGTTTTCATTTTGTTATGATACGAGGCCATGTCACACTGTGTGATTTGTCAACGCCACCTTTGTTCGCTTTTTGTTGTTTTTAAAATCTTGGCTTACATAATCATATCTTAAAATCGCGAATAACGTTCTGTAATGTCCCGTCAATAGATATCTAGACGTGTTCTTGTATTTCCATCATTTGATGTCGTGTGTATTGAGTTATCATTATTCATTCTAATCAATGTAAATACACATACATTTGTCTTCGGGAACTGGAATCAGTACGTATTATAAACAATCTACTTTTTGTTCAATATAAATGTACACATTAAATCGTCTCCACGAACTGAAATCAGTACGTATTATAAACAATTTACTCTTTGCTAAATACAAATATACACATTAAATCGTCTTCACGAACTGAAATCAGTACGTATTATAAACAATCTACTTTTTGTTCAATATAAATATACACATTAAATCGTCTTCACGAACTGAAATCAGTACGTATTATAAACAATCTACTTTTTGTTCAATATAAATATACACATTAAATCGTCTTCACGAACTGAAATCAGTACGTATTATAAACAATCTACTTTTTGTTCAATATAAATATACACATTAAATCGTCTTCACGAACTGGAATCAGTACGTATTATAAACAATCTACTTTTTGTTCAATACAAATGTGCATATTAAATCGTCTTCATGAACTGAAATCAGTACGTATTATAAACAATCTACTTTTTGTTCAATATAAATATACACATTAAATCGTCTTCACGAACTGAAATCAGTACATTTTATAAACAATCTACTTTTTGTTCAATATAAATATACACATTAAATCGTCTTCACGAACTGGAATCAGTACGTATTATAAACAATCTACTTTTTGTTCAATACAAATGTGCATATTAAATCGTCTTCATGAACTGGAATCAGTACGTATTATAAACAATCTACTTTTTGTTCAATATAAATGTACACATTAAATCGTCTTCACGAACTGAAATCAGTACGTATTATAAACAATCTACTTTTTGTTCAATATAAATGTACACATTAAATCGTCTTCACGAACTGGAATCAGTACGTATTATAAACAATCTACTTTTTGTTCAATACAAATGTAGAGTAATTGCACAATGTTCGCACAACTCGCGGCATATTGGGCGAAAACCTGATCTGCAGACATGACTGAATTAGAATGACAGTAGGCGGGAGTTCCATAGGGAAGGGACAAATCTTTACATACTGTTTTGAAGCCCATTTATTAGTCTTTATTTTGAATGCGATTACTTTCTACTTGCGTTATTTATAATTAGTCATATTACTTTTTTTTTTCACCCCCCCCCCCAAATACCCTTGTGTTCATCGCTTCGCACACTTTTCCTTATGTATTCATCGGTTCGCACACCAGTCATTCAAACCTGTAACTCTACTCTTTAACATACGTTGTTTGATATATTTTATCTTTGAATGACGCTTAGTTAGCTATTTTATCAAAGAAAGTATTTTAAAGACGCACACACACACACACACACATACACACACGCACATATAAATACCAGAAATATGCAAGAAAAATAGTATCTGTGATTATAGAGCTATTTTATTATACGACGTATTGTATATTCACCACACACACACACGCACACACAAACACACACACACACACACACACAGACATTTGCAAGAAAAATTTCTTAAATGATTTCAAAGCCATGTCTCTCTCTCTCTCTCTCTCTCTCTCTCTCTCTCTCTCTCTCTCTGTCCA
>NC_088367.1:1775562-1790562 GCF_034508935.2 Berghia stephanieae | reverse complement strand
AGTGGATTTTAAAGTGGTAACTTTTAGAAGTTGGGACTGAGATGATCTTAAATTTCGAGTGTGTTCATATTTTTTAATCAGTTCCTGCAAACATTCAGGTGCCAATCCATCCAGACATCTAAAAACATAGCACAATATCTTAAATTCTATCCTAAACTTCACAGGAAGTCAGTGCAATTCATGGACAACTGGTGTTATATGAGCTCTTTTTTCGTTAATTTTATAAGTCTAGCCGCTTTATTTTGAATTTTTTGTAGATGGAAATTAATCTACTTTGATAACCAATTAGAAGGGCATTGCAATAATCTAATCTGCTAGTAATAAACGAATTAACAAGCATCTTTGTAATATCTTCCTCAATATAATGTCTGATTTTTCCAATGTTTCTAATGTGATTGTTACAACATTGGCATATTTTTTTAACATGATCTTCCATGGATAACCCTATTGTTTTTACTTTCACAGACAATTTATATTGGTTCGAAATCACTTTATCCTGGTTACGTCTTTTACTATTTCTATCTTACGATTTTGAATTACCTAAAAAAAAAGAATGTGAAAGATTATTTTGTTTTTCAAATTAGGATCCATTCTGTAGAAAATGACTTAAGTTGTGTTATTTTTTAAAGAAAGAAGCAATTTTCATCATCTGTAGATGAAAAAATAGGTTTTTAAAAAATATTTATTTTTAGAACCGCGTTCCCGATGGGAACCTAAAAGGTAAAGTAATTCGAAATTCAAAATAAATCTAAATCAATCTGTGCGGCTATGTGGTCTAGTGGTATGACACTCGCTTTCGGATCGGAAGGTCATGGGTTCGAGCCTCACGCTCGGCGCATAGTTGAGGCCTTGGAAAAGGCTCTTTACTCACATTCTCTCACCGTACTCGATCGGGTGTAAAATGAGTACCTGGCCGTTAACAGCGTTGTCTTTGTTCGAAAAATTGTAATATCGCGTAACAGGCGTCATGTCCCGTCCTACATGTTAAATGTTACTGTTGACCAGGGACCCCTTGTAAAGCGCTTTGAGCACATTTAGTGGATATTGCTCTATATAAAGCTCAATTTTTTTTAAAATTCTAAATGTGAAATTTAAATGGCGTTGATTGCGACAATCATCGCGGTCAGCGATTACATGTAATATTATGATGGTCTGGGACAATATTTTAACTCATTTCTTGAGATTTACATGACAACAATGAGCCCATAATAAATTGGGTTACCAGACCTGAAAATAAGTGGCACGTTGATCACGGTGTATTACAATGTCATTCTGAACTGTGCCGATTGCAGCAATCCACGTAATTATGGCCTGC
Organism: Berghia stephanieae; assembly: GCF_034508935.2. Lineage (NCBI taxonomy): Eukaryota > Metazoa > Mollusca > Gastropoda > Nudibranchia > Aeolidiidae > Berghia > Berghia stephanieae. Next base: position 1,789,247 of record NC_088367.1, on the reverse strand, counting down.
CTGTTAGAGATACAATAATGACGACATATAACGCGATTTAGAGGTTTTTGTGGGGTTAAACGAGAGAATAGAAATATCACGGTGTCAGAGAGTGTTAGATCAACTGATACTGATAGGGGATCCTCCGACTGGATGTGTGAGAGTCTGATAGAGAGAGGGGGGGATAGAGAGAGAGAGTGGGGGTGAAGGAAGAGAGAGAGAGAGAGAGAGAGAGGAAGAGAGAGAAAGGGGTGGAGGAATGGAGAGAGAGAGAGAGAGAGAGAGAGAGAAAGGGGAGTGAAGGGGGTAGAGAGGGAGCTGGTGGAGGAAGAGAGAGAGAGATAGAGAGAGAGAGAGAAGAGAGAGCGAACGAGAAAGAGAAGAAGAGAGATAGAGAAAGAGAGAGAGAGAGAGGGAGAGAGAGAGAGAGATGTGTGTGGGGTGGGGGAGAACGAGAGAAAGAAGTAGGCGAGTAGTACACTAGTCATTGAGCTATCGGTGACTGGAATGTTCATTAGCTAATGCGACTGTTCTCCGACTATCTCTCTCTCTCTCACACACAAACAAACACACACACACACACACACTCACTCACACTCACTCACTCTCTCTCTCCTTTTTTCTCACTCTCTCTCTCTCTCTCTCTCTCTCTCTCTCTCTCTCTCTCTTTCTCTCTGTCATTCTTCCACTATCTCGGTCTCTTCATCACTCTCTTTCACACTTTCTTATTCTCTTTCACTCTGTCTCACTCTCTCTCTCTCACTCACTCTCTCTCTCTCTCTCTCACTCACTCACTCTCGCTCTCTCCGTTTCTAACTCTCTCTATCTCTCGCACTTTCTCTCACTCTCTCTCAACTCTCAATATCTCTCTCTCTCTCTCTCTCTCTCTCTCTCTGTCTCTCTATCTATCTATCTATCTATCTCTCTCCCCTCACAATCTTCCACTATCTCGCGCTCTTCAGCACTCTCTTTCACACTTTCTCTCTTTCACTCTGTCTCACTCTCACTCTCGCTCTCTCCATTTCTAACTCTCTCTATCTCTCGCACTTTCTTTCACTCTCTCTCACTCTCAATCTCTCTCTCTCTCTCTCTCTCTATCTCTCTCTCTATCTATCTCCTCTCTCTCTCTCTCTCTCTATCTATCTATCTATCTCTCTCTCTCAGCCAGACGATAGGTGTCGCATCAGTTGAATCTCGGGTTTGGCCCTCTGACACAGTGATATTTTTATTCTCTGTTTTCATATGGCGTTGTTCCTTACATTTTATTTCTCATCCTTATTAATATATTAACTACACATTTTGTTTAAGAGTTTCCAGTTTGGCATTTTTTAATGCAAAATTTAAATTGTTAAAAGGTGTTTGGTAAGACAAATGGGGTTTGGCTTAATTTATTTATTTTTAACTATTGAATAACCAAAAGGAGTAGCTACTAATGTTCACCCCTAAACTGTGAAGAAAAGGTGAAATAATCATGGCAACGTGATACGAAAAGAAAGATTTATTTGAACTTTCAATAACCATTAAGCCTAAAAAAATGATACCTAAAATTTGGAATTTTTTAATGACTTGTATGGCATTTTGTGCAAAAAGAATTCTGGCAACCCGGCGCGGTTAGTAGCATCGTTTCTCTTTACTTCGTTGTAGTCTGTCACCCTCACCCCCCCCCCCCCCCCCCCCCCCCGCCACCAAAGAAAAAAACATCAGACAATACACTAATTGAAAAGAACGTGCTCAAAAAAAAAAGGATTTAGTACCGCTTTGGGAATATATCAATATTGTTGTTTATTTACTTATTTATCATTTAGGTTTTTTTTTGTTTTGTTTTTATTATGTTTTTCTTTGCTTGGCAGAGCAGATAAGACGTCTTCGTCAATAAAAGTATTAAAGGCCTTTTCAATTCGTTGTATCTTTCAACAAGTGAAAATTAAATTCGCGGTGCAATTTGTGTAAATGATGACGACGACGACTACGACAATGCCGATGATGATTATGATATTGTTGTGGATGCTGTTGTTGTTGTTGTTGTTCTTCTTCTTCTTCTTCTTCTTCTTCTTCTTCTTCTTCTTCTTCTTCTTCTTCTTCTTCTTCTTTTTCTTCTTCTTCTTCTTCTTCTTCTTCTTCTTCTTCTTCTTCTTCTTCTTCTTCTTCTTCTTCTTCTTCTTCTTCTTCTTTTTTTTCTTCTTCTTCTTCTTCATGATGATGATGACAATGGTGTTGAAGGTGATTATGAAGAATACGATGATGATAATGATGATATGATGATGATGATGACGATGATAATAATAATGAAAGTAAATTTGGTGCTTGTTGTATTGGTGGTATTTGGGGTTCTTGTGGGGCGGGGGGTGCAGGTTTAGATAGTGAGGGTAATTTTACTGCTTATAATAACGAAGGTTCTAATTGTGGTACTTAACTTAAATGTTACATTGCATTCAATGGTGAGCACTACATTAAATGCAATGATGTACAATTTGAAATGTTGAAATGCCATCTGGATACATTAACTCTGACATTTCATGTTTCAGCTGATGGTTCGACAATACATCTTTGCCCTACTATGAACAAAACACGTATTTAAAATTTTGGCCCTAAAAAGTCTCCTACAAAATAGTGGTCGATTAGAATGACCCTCATTTGGCAAATACACTCAAACCTGGGACTTCGTGACCCTCATTTGGCAATACACTCAAACCTGGGACTTCGCAAAGTCTCGGGTTTGAGCGGTTAATAAAAGAGAGCTTGAAATAATCGAGTGATTTTTGAAGGACCCGTTTTCCAACCAAAAATTTTTAATGCTTGTTTTTTCAAGAGTTGGATACAGCTTGAGTCATCATATCGCCATGACTGAATGGTATAAGTAGAAGTGACGTGTCTCTATTGATACAAACGATCCCCTGGCAGAAAGATTTCGTCTACTCTCCTGTTTGTAGAGATCCTTTTATCGGAGACAAGAAAGAAAAGGAGCTACCAAGATGCAGATGCCTTTAGCGTTTGGAATCCTGCTGGTTTTCACAGCTCTTCATGGCCAAGGTGAGAGAAGTTATTCTATTCTTTCAATATATTATTTAATATTCATTTATTCATTTATAGGTTATATGCGGCATTGAATATATGCATTATAGAAATTTTCTCGTTTAAGTAGATGATAGGAAAGAAAACTCTCTACTCTTTTGGTTCCTAAATCCTTGGTGTGTATAAAAGAAACCCTTCGGAGTACTAATAATGTATAGGTTCCGTAAGATTGAATCATTAGATGGCATCATTATGTTAGTAGCAGGATGTATTAATTTGCCTTTACTCAATGCACTTCCCATTGCATTATTTACTCCCCATATAAACCATTTGGAATCAAATTTCCCTTTCACACAGTTCAAGTAAACGTTAGGCGTACCTTTTGAACTAACACTTTTACTATATTATCCCTGACTAACCCCAGGCACTAAATCACACAAGAGACGTGTGGTTGGACAAGTTGATTTTGTCTTATCCAAAGACTCGCTCGTCAAAGTAATCTGTAACTGTTCCCTGTTTTGATTGGTCTGTTACTGGACATTTGCAGTGATGAGCCCGTGGGGTCATTTGCAAATACAAGCCATTGAAGATTGAAGATACAACCCCGGGACTAAAGCCAACATTTTCGAAAGTTTTAATCCTAGTTTCTGACGTTTCAGAATTGGAAGAAAAATAGCGACCATACAAGATGGCGATCCTTGATTGTCCGGTCTATTGCGTCGGTTTTTGATTGTAATAATTAGAAAAATGATTCGAAACACGATTTGGAGACTTACCGTAGATACGTTCACACCAAAATACGTTTCCATTCGTGTACGTGCGTGTAACGAACGAAAGCATTTATGACTTGTTTTGGTCCCTATTGTGTTCGCAATAAAGACCATTCGTTTGTGTACGTGTGCTTCCGTTAGTGCACGAGCGTGCAATTTGCTTTATGGCTCCGTAAATGTCCATCCGTGTTCTCTCGTGTGGTGTACAACTGCCTCCACTTAGTCCAAGAAAGAGCGAGGCAAAGTGTTTTATCTTTGGACGGATTAGACCTCTGATGACATCAATTTTTTTTAATGGTGCGTAAATCGTATGTGCAGACTTCAGAGTTTTGATCTGCCTATCGTGAAAATCGAGACTTCAGAGGTCTCAAAGCGGTATTATGTTATGTCCGGATGAACTATGTGTTGGAAATTGATATTCCTCTGTGACGTCTTGTTGCTATGTCTGTCAAACTATTGACATGGATGCCTTTTTAAATATTATCTTATAGTATGGGCCTTCAGTTCTTCAATCAACATATACGGTGCATACACTTTTGAAAATTACGTTTGTTTTCGTATATTTTATTAAAACTAGTCGAATAAACATTTAAGTTATTTTATTTTTGACTTGAAATTTTAAAGTAAAGTATATTTTGACCCTGAAATCAACCAATGACCTTCAACCGAAGACCCATAGCCACCAGTAGTAAACAGCCTACAGATCCTGAGCATCACTCGCAATTTTAACACAGATGATTGAAAAAAAATGCATCGTGTAGTCAGGCTTTGCGATGCAATTCATTTATCAGTTTGTCAAAATATTGTGAGAAATACTCACTAACTGGGTCTGACTTATTTGTGTGTTTGGCATGTACTTAGGTGGTATCTCAGGCCTTGTCATACAGGAAATAAATAGTCAAGGGGACGAAACGGGGTGAATGGCAGGAAATAATCTGATTGGTTAATACTTAGTAACTGGCAAACCATCAATTGACTTTATAGCCACCAATATCAAACTTGGGGTTAATTTCTATACGTTATGGTGGAGAATCAACATACAATTTATGACATTGACTATAGACACAAAGTTCATATTTCTTATTGTTTTAGTTCTGAATTCTATATTTACGATCCATTCATCCCGAATTGAGACGGGAGGCGGGGGGGGGGGGTCACGTTTTAGTATTTTTAATACTTAAATAACGTTATCATCTAATCCCTTCAATATTATAGCATGATAAAACTATTTATATATCAATTACAATATCGTTTCAAGCGATTAACATAGAAATCAGCCCGATATAACACCCTTTCGAGGCGGTGGGTGACATTTGTACTCCATTGCCGACTCTCGGCGATACAGATAAAACCATCTTGTGTTTTTTGGTTGGCTATGGCACTCGTCTTTGGATCGGAAGGTCCTCTTTTTTAGAACTTTTCCTCAGTTGAAGTTTGTTTTCTTATATATCGCTCTTGGTTTTCTAAAAATGTTTGATATTACTTAAACGTGGGGCTCTTATAAGGATACTAGGAAAAAACTGATACCCTCGAAGTAACACTCACATTGCTCATGGCAAATGTTACCCCTCGTCTCAAAACGGTATTAAGTCGGGATGATTAAGTTGCTGAAAATGGAATTTGTAGCCAGAATTATCAGACTTAAGTTGAGTTTGTATGCCTTATAGAGGAGAAGAAATATCATATTTTAGAGTGCTAAATGTCAATAATTCATATTTTTGACCAGTTTAATTATAATTTGACTTTTTAGCATCTGGTCCATCCCGACATAATACCGTTTTGAGACGTTGGGTCACAAATGTCCATAGAGACAGCGCAGCCATATTTATTCATTTATTCATTCATTTATTCATTCATTAAGTGTGGAGCAATGCTCGACAATAAGGGTCCAAACCAACAACTACACGACGTATCATGTTATCTAACAACCCTATGGTTGCATTTCACATGTAATCTTTCAGAAATTCTGTGTTACGTCTTGGATTTTCAGTCTTTAGAACTCGGAGCTTCTTAAGGGGGAGAAGGAGTGATGCCATAACTAATAAATGATGATCAGATGATATGTCTGCTCTTCTTTTCACTCTACCATCTTGTAGTGATCTACAGAGTTTATGGTTCATACATATAATATGATCTATATGGTTATCACGGTTGTGAAACGTGGACGCTTGACAAAAAATGCACGAGGAGGTTAGAGGCATTTGAGATGTAGGTGTATAGAAGAATGTTGAGGGTATCATGGACAGACAGGTGTACGAACGAGGAAGTGTTGGAGAAGGTGAGAACGGGAGAATACTGATCTATAACATCAGAAAGAAGCAGTTACGGTTTCCGGGACATGTGTGGAGAAGAGACGGAATAGAAAATTTGGTAAGATCTGGGATGACGGAAGGAAAGAGAGCTAGAGGAAGACAAAGAATGATTTATCTAAGAATGGCCAAATGTGACTTAAAAAGCAACACAGATTTCATGCGCACCGCAGAGGATCGTGATTCGTAGAGAAAGCTCAAGAGTACAAGCCACGATGGATGATGATGATGATGTGGTTATCAGTCCTGTGGTCTGCTGATTTACAAATATCCCTATATAGGCTACGTCCTTATTGGGCAAAATGTGTCCACCTATATCGCAGCTATTACATGCTCAGAGGTATGTCATCCGCTCTTCATTTTCATTCATTTGTCCTAGTCCATGCCTGCCCAAACATTTTCTAATCCATTATTATTTGCACCTACTTTTACATTCAAATCATCTATTATGATACTTATATATCTATGTCTTTCATTTTGTCATTTACTCCTTGGATTGTCAATAGAAATTCTCTATTTTGTCTTCGTCTGCATCATTGGTAGGGGCATGACACTGTGTAGTATTAAGATTATTTTCGTCTTGAATTCGACACATATAACTCTGGAGCTCTCTGAACCACAGATAATCATTCTATTTATCAGAAATGCCACTCTTTCAGTATGTCGCGTCTCTTCCTCATATCCTGAGTAGAGAATCATATCTCTCTAGTAATAAAACTCAGTTGGCCTGTCTGAGCGTGGCCTTCGTAAAGTTATGGCCTGATACTGACCAAAAAATGACGTCAAAATGCCAGTCTTTTGCCACAAAAGAAAACAAATCGTGAGTTGTATTCAATAGTTCAACCAATGAAATAACTTGTTTCCATGAGCTCTACTAACGACAACTCACTAGGCGGTGCAAAAACCAAATAATGACGTCAAACTGCCAGTCCTTTTGGATTTCAGTATCAGGCTATAACATAACGATGGCTACGGTCTGAGTCACTTTGTGCGGCTATGTGGTCTAGTGGTATGACATTCGCTTTCGGATCGGAAGGTCCTGGGTTCGAGCCTCGCGCTCGGCGCATAGTTGAGTCCTTGGAAAAGGCTCTTTACTCACATTCTCTCACCGTGCTAAGGTGTAAAATGAGTACCTGGCCGTCAACAGCGTTGTCTTTGTCCGAAAAATTGCAATATCGCCTAACAGGAGGCATGTCCCGTCCTACATATTAAATGTTGCTGTTGACCAGGGACAACTTGTAAAGCAATTTGAGCACATTTTAGTGGATATTGCGCTATATAAAAACTAGTTTTTTTTTTGGAGTCCGTCGGGTCTCACATATCTAGCCCGAGCAGGGATATCTTGTGTGTCCCCGTTTCTGATGCAACTTGATTTGTTTACCCTGATTCATACATAACTTGAGCTTTTTTATATAGCGCATTATCCACTAAACGTGGTCAAAGCGCCTTACAAGGGGTCCCTGGCCAACAGCAACACATAACATGTAGGACGAGACATGACGCCTGCAGGCGATATTACAATTTTTTGGGACAGAGACAACGCTGTTGACGGCCAGGTACTCATTTTACACCTGAGTACGGTTAGAGAATGTGAGTAAACAGCCTTCTCCAAGGACTCAACTATGCGCCGAGCGAGGCTCGAACCCAGGACTTTCCGATCAGAAAGCGAGTGTCATACCACTAGACCACATAGCCGCACATAGAGCGGATATTCCATGTGGCGATTTTTATCTTGGTCTTGGCTAGTAAAAGGGGCATCAACCTTCAAGCTTCATAGCGGCTTTCACTTCCAGGCATCATAGGCTTTCCATGAAGAGACTCTTCTACTACAGGTTCCGTCTCTGATGCAACTTGATTTGATTTCCCTGTTCCATACATAGAGCGGATATTCCATGTGGCGATTTTTATCTTGGTCATCATCATCAACATCATCATCATTGCCTTTTTCACCTTGGGTCAGAGTATAGGCCACAGACAAACAGTTTCCATCCTTCTCTATCCTGAGCTAACTTTTTTATCTCATTCCAGATCTTACCACTTCTCTGTATATCAGCTCCTTTAATTCTTCTCCATGTTCCTCGTGGCCCTTTCGGCTTTGTCTGTTGTCCTTCATAAATTCTGTAATTCCAGAAACTCTTCGGGGCATCAACCTTGAAGCCTCTTAGCGGCTTTCACTTCCAGGCATCATAGGCTTTCCATGAAGAGACTCTTCTACTACAGGTTCCGTCTCTGATGCAACTTGATTTGATTTCCCTGTTCCATACATAGAGCGGATATTCCATGTGGCAATTTTTATCTTGGTCTTGGGTAGTAAAAAAAATTAAAATTGAGCTTTATATAGCGCAATATCCACTAAATGTGCTCAAAGCGCTTGACAAGGGGTCCCTGGCCAACAGCAACATTTAACATGAAGGACGGGACATGACGCCTGTTAGGCGATATTACAATTTTTCGGACAAATACAACGCGGTTAACGGCCAGGTACTCATTTTACACCTGAGTACGGTGAGAGAATGTGAGTAAACAGCCTTCTCCAAGGACTCAACTATGCGCCGAGCGAGGCTCGAACCCAGGACCTTCCGATCAGAAAGCGAGTGTCATACCACTAGACCACATAGCCGCACATAGAGCGGATATTCCATGTGGCGATTTTTATCTTGGTCTTGGCTAGTAAAAGGGGCATCAACCTTCAAGCTTCATAGCGGCTTTCACTTCCAGGCATCATACGCTTTCCATGAAGAGACTCTTCTACTACAGGTTCCGTCTTGATGATTTCGTAACATGATTGTCTGTTACGGTCGAGTTGTTCGCCCTGTTCCAACATATTTATACTCTCGGGGAGTTGGTCTTCATTTAGTCTGTTCTTTCTTCCTTGATCTGTCCAGCATGAGAGTCAAAGCTATCGCTGGCATATCTCTTAGTCTGTGCGGCTATGTGGTCGTGTGGTATGACACTCGCTTTTGGATCGGATGGACCTGGGTTCGAGCCTCGCGCTCGGCGCATAGTTGAGTCCTTGGAAAAGGCTTTTTACTCACATTCTCTCACAGTACTCAAGTGTAAAATGAGTACCTGGCCGTTAACAGCGTTGTCTTTGTCCGAAAAATTGTAATATAGCCTAACAGGCGGCATGTCCCGTCCTACATGTTAAATGTTGCTGTTGACCAGGGACCCCTTGTAAAGCGCTTTGAGCACATTTAGTGGATATTGAGCTATATAAAGCTCATTTATTCTTAGCATCATTAATAAGACGCGCTAGCCGTGTCACCTCGTCAAGGTCAGAAGGCACTGAGTAATCAACAATATAAAAGTGGTCACGTATTTTAAAGAGGGAGTAGATATAGATAGTATGCGCTTGGCTAAGAAGCTCATAACATTGCCATCCGGAAGTATAACGGACCAACACACAAAACTGTGTGTATCCATGAACGTTTATAGTCTGGTTAATACAGTTCAGTGAGCATGACTCATGAACGCGGATGGCAAAAATCAATAACAAAGACCTGAGTGACGTCATCTTCGAACTATATATATTTTATTTTTGAGTTTTCCTGAGAGGAGAATTGAGTATAGTTCAAAGATTCATCACCGAAATCGGGAACGTATTGACCCAAGACAAACAGGCGGTCCACTCGGAGCATAGTTGACTTATAGGACTTGTTTTTTGACGACATTCAAAGGGTTGTGCACCGCTCGGTCGTTAACTTGTCGTTAGCAGGACTCAAGGAGACAAGTTGTGATCTCATTGATTACAACTCACGACTTGTCCACTTGTATTTTGAGGTAATTTTTCGGTCAGTGCCAGGCTAGGAATTTACGAAGGAGACACTCGGAGTCCCGCTCGGGGGTAAAGAATGAGAACTCTCGTTATTGATGCTTTGCTTGTAGCTAAAAATAACTCACAACATCCGCTAGCCCGATTTACCATATAAACACACAAAAACCAACATAAATTTTTATAGTCTTATTGATAGAATTTAAAGAGAACTAATCATTAAAATGGTTGTCTAAAAACAATGATAAAGAGCTGAATGATGTCAATTTCAATCCATCTATTGGTCAAAATATGGACCTTTCTAATTTCTTTCTGTAGGGAATGATGCGGTTCAAGCTTGTGACCAAGAAAGATTATTACTCTGTGCCAGGACTTTATGGTTTGCTTCATCCAAAGAACCTTCAGAAATGGTTTGCAGGTACGAAAATGGGACGATTGATGACTCGATCAACACGAATGATGATGGTAGTAGTAGTAGTAGTAGTAGTAGTAGTAGTAGTAGTAGTAGTAGTAGTAGTAGTAGTAGTATGTAGTATTAGTAGTAGTAGTAGTAGTAGTAGATAGTAGTAGTAGTATAGTAGTAGTAGTAGTATATAGTAGTAGTGTAGTATGTAGTAGTAGTAGTAGTAGTAGTTTAGTAGTTTAGTAGTAGTAGTAGTAGTAGATAGTAGTAGTAAGTAGTGAGTAGTAGTAGTAGTAGTAGTAGTATTTAGTAGTAGAGTAGTAGAAGTAGTAGTAGTAGTAGTAGTAGTAGTAGTAGTAGTAGTAGTAGTAGTAGTAGTAGTAGTAGTAGTAGTAGTAGTAGTATTAGTAGTAGTAGTAGTAGTAGTATGAGTAGTAGTGTGGTGAGAGTAGTAGTAGTAGTAGTAGTAGTAGTAGTAGTAGTAGTAGTAGTAGTAGAAGTAGGTAGTAGTAGTTAGTAGTAAGTAGTAGAGTGTAGTTAGTAGTATAGTAGTAGTAGTAATTTGTAGTAATGTAGTAGTAGTTAGTAGTAGATAGTAAGTAGATAGTAGAAGAGAAGAGTAGTGTAGTATGTAGATTGTTTTTAGAAAGTAGTGAGAGCAAGGAACAAGATATGAAGTGAGTAGAAAAGTGCCAGAAGACAATAGAGAATAAAAAAATTTTTTCGCGGCGGTGGTGGGGTTTGAACCTGCGACCTTATTGGTACGACAACTCCGCCTGGCAGGTGAGAGCGTGGCTCTACCGTGTGAGCTATCCACGAACACAAAAATATTCGTTTCAAACCCAAAGTCATTTCTAGATCCCTCTCTCACCCACTTCTTGAGATCGCCGATTCGTTCACCACCATCGCGAAATAATTTTGACCAGCAGTTAAGCTTAATAGCCAATATTCTCATCACAAACATATAACATAGAAACGATTAAGACATTGAGTATGCTCCGGTGTATGGGGTGAATTTTTAATTCAGAAAAGTGAGTGGAGCAGGCACTTATGTTGGTAACAACAAGATATGAAGTGAGTAGAAAAGTGCCAGAAGACAATAGAGAATAAAAAATTTTTTCGCGGCGGTGGTGGGGTTTGAACCTGCGACCTTATTGGTACGACAACTCCGCCTGGCAGGTGAGAGCGTGGCTCTACCGTGTGAGCTATCCACGAACACAAAAATATTCGTTTCAAACCCAAAGTCATTTCTAGATCCCTCTCTCACCCACTTCTTGAGATCGCCGATTCGTTCACCACCATCGCGAAATAATTTTGACCAGCAGTTAAGCTTAATAGCCAATATTCTCATCACAAACATATAACATAGAAACGATAAGACATTGAGTATGTCCGTGTATGGGGTGAATTTTTAATTCAGAAAGTGAGTGGAGCAGGCACTTATGTTGGTAACAACAAGATATAAGTGAGTAGTAATTAGTCAGCTATAGTCAATAGGATATAATTTTTCGTAGGTGTGGGGTTAGACTGTGACCTTATTGGTAGAAGATATACTCGTGCAGGTGTAGAGGTTGCTTCTACCGTAGTAGAGTATCCTAAGTTATAGTACAAAAGATATTGTTGTCAAACAAAGTAGTAGTGTTATTAGTATGTAGTATAGTGTTAGTAGTAGCGAGTAGTATACACAGTGAGAATATTGTAGAGTAGTTAGTATAGTAGTAGTATTTAAGTATATATAGATAGTATTTAGTATAAGTATGTCAGTAGTAGTGTGAGTAGTAGAAGTAGTATAGTCAGTATAAGTAGTAGAGTGAGTAGATGAAGTAGTATAGTGTAAGTAGTAGTATAGTATAGTAGTAGTAGTAGTAGTAGTAGTAGTAGTAGTAGTAGTAGTAGTAGTATGTAGTGTAGTAGTAGTAGTAGTAGTAGTAGTAGTAGTAGTAGTATAGTAGTAGTAGTAGTAGTTAGTATAGTAGTAGTAATAGTAGTAGTAGTATAGTAGTAGTAGATAGTAGTAGTAGTAGTAGTAGTAGTAGTAGTAGTAGTAGTAGTAGTAGTAGTAGTAGTATAGTATAGTAGTAGTGAGTAGTAGATATGTAGTAGTAGTAGTAGTAGTAGTAGTAGTAGTAGTAGTAGTAGAAGTAGTAGTAGTTAGAAGTAGTATAGTAGTAGTATAGTAGTAGAGTAGTTGAGTAGAGTAGGTAGTGAGGTTAAGTGAGTATTGTAGATAGTGAGTAGTAGTAGTAGTTAGTAGTAGTAGTAGTAAGTAGTAGTAGTAGTTAGATAGTAAGTAGTTAGTAGATAGTATGAGTGTAGTGTAAGTTAGTAGAGTAGTAGTTAGTAGATAGTAGTTTAGTAGAAGATGATAGTAAGTAAGTATAGTATGTAGTATGTAGTAGTAGAGTAGTAGTAGTTAGTAGTAGTGAGTAGTAGCAGTTAGTGTAGTAAGTAGAATAGTAGAGTGAGAAGTAGAATAAGTAGTAGTGTTATGTTAGTAGTAGAATAGTAGTAGTAGAGTAGTTGTATAGATATTGTAAAGTATAGTAGTAGTATAGTATAGAGTAGTAGTAGAAGTGGAAGAGTAGTTAGTAGAGTAGTTAGTATTATAGAAGTAGTATAGAAGATTAGAATAGTAGTAGTGTAGTGTAGTAGTGTAGTAGTAGTTAGTAGTAGAGTGTAGCAGTTAGTGTAAAAGTAGTATGAAGTGGTAGTAAGTGAGATAGAGAATAATTTGAGGTAGTGTAGTAGTAGAGGATAGTTGTAGATGTAGTAGGGTTAGTAGTAGTAGTAAGTAGTTAGCAAGTAGTATTAGTAGTGTGTTGTATAATAGGATATTAGAGAGTAGTAATAGTATTATAAGTAGTAATAGTAGTTATTGTAGTATGTAGTGTAGGAGTAATTTTTAATTAGAAGTAGTAGTAGTGATTATAGTAGTAGTAGTAGTAGTAAGTAGTAGTAGTAGTAGTAGTAGTAGAGTAGTAGTAGTAGTATTAGTAGTATGTAGTGTAGTAGTAGTAGTATAGTAGTAAGTAGTAGTAGTAGTGAGTATAGTAGTAGTAGTAGTGAGTTAGTAGTAGTAGTAGTAGTAGTAGTAGTAGTAGTAGTATTAGTAGTAGTAGTATAGTAGTATAGAAGAGAAGAAATAGTAGTAGTAGTAGTAGTAGTAGTAGTAGTAGTAAGTAGAAGTAGTAGTAGTTGTAGATAGTAGTAGTAGTAGTTAGTTAGTAGAGTAGTAGTAGTAGTAGTAGTAGTAGTAAGTAGTAGTGAGTAGAAGTAGTAGTAGTAGTAGTATTAGTAGTAGTAGTAGTAAGTAGTAGTAGTAGTATAGTAGTAGTAGTAGTAGTGTATTAGTAGTAGTATAGTGTAGAGTAGTAAGAGTTGTAGTAGTAGTAGTAGTAGTAGTAGTAGTAAGTATGTAGTAAGTAGTGTAGATATAGTAG
>NC_088367.1:1763550-1771050 GCF_034508935.2 Berghia stephanieae | reverse complement strand
TGGGGGGGGGGGGGGGGGGGGGGGGGGGGGGAGGGGGTCTATTACCACATTACGCAATCGTTAATCGTCATTCTTCTTGTCATACAAATAAGTGAATTATGCGCCGCTATAGTTAGAATGGATCTGGATCAGGTCTATCTCTATCGTTTCTTCTGACGGAAAGTATTGATAGGTTTGTGAAGACGTTATTTTATGTCACATAGTTCGCGTTATGTTTTTTGTTATTGTGGTTTTTTGTTATTGCTGGTTTGTTTGTTTTTTGTTTTTTGGTGGTTGTTTTTTTTTAATAAAAAATTTTACTTCAGAATTCGAACATGCTTCGAGTCGCGGGAGAGAGAGAGAGAAAAGAGAGAGAGAGAGGAGAGAGAGAGAGAGAGAGAGAGAGAGAGAGAGAGAGAGAGTAGTTGCAGTAGTAGTTGTTTTTGTTATTGCGGTAGTAGTAGTAGTAGTAGTAGTTGTTGTAGTAGAAGTAGCACATGCTTGATAATGACTTTACGATGTGATAGTAGTATTTAGTATCGAGTAGTTGTAGCTCTGTTAGCTAGAGCACCAATGACATTGACTTTATCATGTTTCATTGCTCTATAAGTTTGTGTGTGTGTGTGGGGGGGGGGGGGGGGGGGGTGTAATGCAGTAGAAATGGGGCTTTAAGGCAATCCCTCAAAATGTTCCTCCTTTTTCAGCTTTTTGTCACCATCAGCATTGATTCCTCATAAATTATAGTTTACACCCACTGATCTTCTCTCGGCTCACCCGGTTTTACTGTTAATTTCCATTGACCAACTCGATAATCCTTATTCCAGGCCCTACCTTTAATCTGTTTCCAATGGTTTGAACTTTGAACCTTTGGACTTGTTAGAGCGGAACTTACGTCGTTAGCAACCCTATTTATTACTATTATTAAAATTTATCGTCGTGGACTTATTTGCAGGTCTGATTGATTAGCCACTTCCTTCTGGGCTTCGTTGTTGTCATGGAAATTTTTTTTTTTAAATGATGCAAATTATTTTATACTATTGTAACAGCGTTGTCTATGTCCGAAAAATTGTAATATCGCCTAACAGGCGTCATGTCCCGTCCTACATGTTAAATGTTGCTATTGACCAGGGACCCCTTGTAAAGCGCTTTGAGCACATTTAGTGGATATTGCGCAATATAAAGCTCAATTATATATAATTATATTGTGTTCCCATGTTTGTTGTCCCTGTAATAGTGTTCACTATGTTGAACAGAGCTAAGGAACACAATGTTACAATCGAATTCTCTAATTGATGCAATGCGTTTTGGAAAAGTGCTCACAACTTCCGTCAGCCGGATGTAGCGTACCGACACACAAAACCGATTGTCAACTTGACCGTTTAAAGTCTGATTAACTCGCTCAATCCTAGAGATGCTGCTAATTGCCATTGACCAACTCGATAATCCTTATTCCAGGCCCTACCTTTCATGTTTCCAATGGTTTGAACCTTGAACTTTGAACCCGTTAGAGCGGAATTTACGTCGTTAGCAACCCTAGTTATTACTGTTATTAGTATTTTTGCTATTTTTCAAAATTGGAAAAAATGTATGAAAAATAAGCATGTACATAGATAGTTTTATTCAACTACCATTAACATGTCAAAAACCAAAAACATTAGCTTTTATACTACGCCTATAATTTGTCTCAGAACAATGTAATAAATAGGGCATAGGGTAAAAGTAACCCTGGATAAACTACGGATGTAGTCGATGTTAGGGTTGAGTGAGTTAATACAATTTAGTTAGATTAATCTCGTCAAATGTCTGGCTAAAAACAATAACAGAGAGCTGCGGAGACGTCAATTTCATTCTATCTATATAGATAGTGTGCGCTTGGCTACGAAGCTCATAACATTGCCATCCGGAAGTATAATTGACCACCACACAAAACTTTGTGTAACACGATCGTTTCTAGTCAGGTTACGTCTGTTTAGTGAGAACTACTCATAAACGCGGATGGCGAAAAGCAATAACAAAGACATGAGTGACGTCAACTTTATTCTATCTATAGAGAAGCTGTCTGAGGTCTTCTTGATACTAGATACATTCGATATAATCTCTAAAATACACGTGACCGGTTACGGATGAATGAATGAATGTCATGTGTGTGTACAAATATTAGAGAATAATTTGCATCATAACTCCACCTTACCTCTGGTTTAAAAAAAAAAAAGAAAAAAAAAAGAGCAATAACAAAAACAGGTATTAAAGTTTTTGGCCATAAAATTTCGTTCAACTGTCGGTCAATTGAAATCACCCTCACATCTTGACTAAAAACTTCTCAAACTTGGACGACTTCGCGAATCCTCCTCGATTTGAAAGTTTTTACTTACGAAGTCCTAGGTTTAAGAGTTTTCGTCAAGATGGGTCATTTTTAAAATTATTTTATCGATCGGCATTTTTGAAGGACGAGGTTTCTGGCCAAGATTTTAAATTCGTGTTTGTTTTTGTTTGTTTGTTTGTTTGTTTTTTTTTTTGTAGGGCTGAACTGTATCGAGGCGTAACCTTTTATTTGTCGAATGACGAAAGTGATAAATAGTATGAATGTTAAAGTGTCTGTAACTTATTTTACCGCTTTAGAAAGAGATATGGGGGGGGGGAGGGGACGGATTTCAAGGGGATGGATTTCAAGTTGTCTCTTTCAATTGTGAATAATTCAACCCTGACAGTGACGTGCATGGGTTGAATTTCCTAAAGCATTATTTGATATATATTTTTTTTTTCGTATTTGATCGCATACCTGGGATTGTTTCAATATATTATGTTTTGATTTTGTAATGTTTTTTTTGTAGTTTGTGTGTGTGTGGCGGGGGTAGGGGGGGGGGTTGTAAAATATCCAACCCATATGGTGTCATACCTTATTTTAATCTGTATTGCGTGGTTGACTAGATAGTTGGCGTTGAAAAATAAGTGTGACATATTTGATTACATAAGTATAATCGTGTGTGTGTGTGTGTGTGTGTGTGTGTGTGTTCTTGGGGGGTCGGTAGAAAAAGTAGAATGAGCAGATAAGCGTACTCGCGCGGGTATGTGTTTGTGTGTGTGTGTTTATGTCTGTAGAAAACTATGTGTAAACTTAACCATTTTTACCATGCATTCGAGAAAGTGGGATGATAACTAGTCACTCATTTGGTGGTATAGATAGTATGCAGATGACGTCACTCAGGCCTTTGTTATTGTTTTTGCCATCCGCGTTTGTGAGTTGTTCTCACTAAACTGTATTAACCAGACTATAAAAGTTCATGGTTACACAGAGTTTGTGTGTTGGTCCGTTATACTTCCGGATGGCAATGTTGTGAACTCCTTGGCCAAGCGCATTCTAGCTATAAAAACAATAAAAGTGATCGGAGAGAGGTCGATTTCATTCACGTTGTATTTTTTTGTATAACAACCATGTTTGTCTGAGCACGTGTGAAGGTGTGTAACAACTTCCAATTAATTGTGGGACAGCATCCAGTTATTGTCATACGGATTTGGTAGTCCGAGAATTGTCCCCCCCCCCCCTTCTCTCTCTCTCTCTCTCTCTCTCTCTCTCCCTCCCTCCCCCTCTCTGACTCCTTCAAAGAATGGTAAGAAAATAGGAAAAGCAAGGAGGCTACAATGAACCGAAAAGAAAAAATAAGAAAGAAAAGTGGAACGGGAAAGACAAACGTCTTTTTCTTGTTTGTTTGTTTGTATGTTTGTCTGGTTTTGTATTGTTAAATATTTTCCTTCTTTTCTAGTTCTCTGTTTACTGCCTGCCTGCTTCATGTTTGTAGACAAAACGTTGGTTTTGTATTGTTAAATATTTTCCTTCTTTTCTAGTTCTCTGTTTACTGCCTGCCTGCTTCATGTTTGTAGACAAAACGTTCATATTTTGTGTTAATATTTCTTTTTAACAGATTTGGTTTTGTGTATCTGTTGGTGGTTGTTTTTGTTTTTTTTTTGTTTTTTTTTTTGGTATTTTCTTGGGGGGGGGGGGGGGATGTTTTTTAAAGGCTCCTCGTGCCCCCATTTTACCCTAATTTATCCTTTGACGTGTAGTTTAATTTTTTTTTTCGATACTTTCTACGTTGTGTAAATTCCCATGACTTAGTCGTTGCATCGTTGGGTCTTCTCACAGACTACTAGGAGTCCTGTGTTATCTATGGGTCTTCTCCTCCGACAATGAAATGTATGTTTCCAGAAAATCTAGCTATGACTGGAAGGAAACAATTGAAATGCATATCAAGTGAAGATTAACCCCATGCCATAAACGGGTCACTTTATTACTTTATATTGGTTATAATGGCCACGACGTGATTTACATCCGTATGATCATTTGATCGGAGGGTGTGTGTGTGTGTGTGTGTGAGAGAGAGAGAGAGAGAGAGAGAGAGAGAGAGAGAGAGAGAGAGAGAGAGAGAGAGAGAGAGAGAGAGAGAGTCACCTTATCCTCCTTAAAATATAATTTTAAAGCAGGACCTCCAGGCTCTTTTTATTTGGGCAATGTTGGGTGGGGTCCATGTCCGTCCAAATTAAAAAAAAAAAACAATTTAAAATATTGAGCTTTTATCTAGCGCAATATCCACTAAACGTGCTCAAAGCGCTTTACAAGGGATCCCCGGCCAACAGCAACTCTTAACATGTAGGACGGGACATGACGCCTATTAGGCGATATTATATTTTTTTTTCGGACAGAGACAACGCTGTTAACGGCCAGGTACTCATTTTACACCTGAGTACGGTGAGAGAATGTGAGTAAAGAGCCTTTTCCAAGGACTCAACTATGTGCCGAGCGAATTACGGCTGCTGCTGCTGTTGTTATTATTATTATTATTATTATTATTATTATTATTATTATTATTATTATTATTATTATTATTATCATTATCATCATCTTCATTATCATCATTATGATTATTGTTTTTGTTGTTGGTCTCCTCGGGTTTTCTTTGTTTTCTCCTTTTTTCCTTTCTTTGTTCGCTGGACGCGACAAGTGGTTTGTTTTGTTTTGTTTGTTTTTGTTTGTTTGTTTTTTCCAGTGCCCTGCATGAGGTCATCTGTAACGAAAGGCGAATGTCCCTCTTTGACGGAGATGAATTTTTTTTTCTTTATCTCCTGCCATTTGTCATGTGTCTCTTTAATGGTCTTATTGGCAGTTCAATGGATACGAATGTTTCATTATGTTCATGTCTACTTGGTGGGGATTCCGTGCTGCACTGATGATTTGCATTTGGGATATTTTGAAAGCATTCAAATTTTTCTGTATTTATAGATAATTATATTATCACAATGACCTCAACCATACTCAGGTGTAAAATAAGTACCTGGCCATTAACAGCGTTGTCTCTGTCCGAAAAAAAATATTGTAACATTGCCAAACAGGCATCATCATCATTGCCGGGACTAAATGTTAAATGTTGCTGTTGGCCAGGGACACCTTGTATAGCGCTTTGAGCACATTTAGTGGATATTGCTCTATATAAAAGCTCAATTTTTTTATTTACTATTTTTTTACCTTTTTTTTTCTTTTTCAAGCTAAACTCCACTTTATTAACAGTCATTACAAACGCATTTTTTTCTTTTTCTTCTGTGTGTTTCGTCTGTTGTCTCGTGATATTTCCGTGACGTGCTGTATTCAGCATTTTGTTTGTGTTTGATATTAGCATTGTTTCCGCTCTGTTTGAAATAGAGGAGAGTAGCCTACTCTCTCTCTCTCTCTCTCTCTCTCTCTCTCTCTCTCTCTCTCTCTCTCTCTCTCTCTCTCTCTCTCTCTCTCACTTCCTTTCACTCATCCGAGGAAAATTATGACTGCATATTTTAATTTAGTCCTCTTCCTTATGAATGAGTCTGCAAACCTCATCATTCTCTTCAACCCCCCGCCCAATTCCATCTGTAGCAAGAGTTACACGGTGCGAAGGTAGTAAAAATTCGGGTGTGCAAGGAATGTAAAACTACCCCACCCGTTTTCCCCACTTCAGCTTCTTCCCTTGCTTTCAACTCAATGAAATTTGAGAACTGGGTTACTTCATACCGGAAGTATCTTTCTTTCTAGTTCACCCCTTGCCCCCTTCAACACAGGCTGGGTTTTTTTTTTTGTTTTTTTTTTTTTTTTTTTTAACTTTCGTATTTTCAGTTATTTTTTCATATTTTTTTTTCTCTTATGAAAGGCAAGTTTAGATATTAAGCGATATCATAGTAAGTCTTGGGTTAAACACGCCAAGTTCAAGCTGCTCATGAAATCAATTCCCTCTCTCTCTCTCTCTCTCTCTCTCTCTCTCTCTCTCTCTCTCTCTCTCTCTCTCTCTCTCACACACACACACACACTCACACACACACAGATTGGCATCACAGACTGATTGGCATTACATCAATCTAAAAAAAATAAAAAATAAAGTTACAATCCATGGAAATTTGTGTTTGGAATCTAGCTTTTTAATTTGATACAAATTATTGACTTGAATTTTGGATATAGACTACTGTCGTTTTACACGTACAGATTTAGCGTTTTGTTTGTTTGTTTGTTTGATTGTTGTTGTTGTTGTTGGGTTTTTTTATTTTTTAATTTTAGTTTATTTTATTTTTTATTTTATAATTTTAGGAGGGTGGGGGGGTTCTTTGCTTCCTGCAACGGTTTTTATTATGGCCTTAACCAATTAACTGGACAAACACATAATATATATATATATATTATATATATATATATATATATATATATATATATATATATATATATATATATATATATATATATATATATATATATATATATATATATATATATATAATATATGATTTTTTAAAAATTTGGCTAGATAACTCGCCCTTCAAATATCGATCGATTTGAATGTTGTCCCTCATTTCGGCAATAACCTCTCAGAACACGGGACCTCGTAAATTGTCAAATACCCGTGTTTTCCATAGTGCGACAGTGCACTTATTATTTGCGACATCCTTGTGAAAAAAAAATGAAATTAAACGGAAATGGTGACATTTGTGGGCCCAAATTTCATGGCTTTGTTCTTTGTTATGTTTGTTTTGTTTTGTTTTGTTTTTTTGTTAGTTTAAAAAAAGAATTATACGGCTTTTTTAGTTGTTGAAGAACTTCCTGAATATTATGTAATGATATTATGACGGAAAAGCTCGTTTTTTTTTTTTGGGGGGGGGGGGGGTGTTTACTCGGGTTGTTATCAGAGTGACATTTACCCAAATCCACTAGACAAGACGCTAGACATGTTGGCAAATATCCGGTATTTGAGCAAGGTGTGGGTGGGTGGCATCGTATTGCACGCTGGTGGCCATTTTGGTTCATTGCATTCTCTCGCTGGTATATTCTTTCATTAATAAAAACACTTAAAAAAAAAAAAACAGAACCCTAAAAGAATATCTTCCATTTTTCAACTCGTTCGAGGTGGCAGTACCTCCGTTTTGAAGGCCGTCTTCGATAGAAAAAACCCAGCGCCAATGAACACTTTATGATGTTCATAATAAACAAATCCCCTTATATTATAATATCGTCTG
>NC_088367.1:1713550-1758550 GCF_034508935.2 Berghia stephanieae | reverse complement strand
AGTTATTGTTAAACTTATATCGTCCGACTAATCTTGGATCACGCTTGTGGAATTTGTATCGTTATTTTGATTGGCTTATTACCAAACCCAAAGGATCTACGGCTTGTGCTCACGCAAGGCGTCAACCTTACAAATTAAGGAGCAGGCACTGGTGTAAGATAAAATTCTGAAAATAGGTCTATGAAACAGTGCCAGACAAAGAAGAAAGAAAAATATGAGGAAAAATATTATGTTAAAAAAATCAGCCAATGCTGAAAATATAAGAAATTTTTTTTTATAAGAGGGTCTAGTGGAGAGATAAATAAAATTTCCTTTATTCATCCCATAGGGGAAATTTGTCTTTAGGTTATATTCCAAGGAATGACTGGAATAACCCAAGCGTCAGCATGGCAGCAGTGCAACGCCGCAAATTGAGCTATGGCGAGGTGACTTGCTCAAGGACACACCACAGGCAGCGGCGAGTGATTGAACTCGGTACCTTTCGAGTACGAAACAAAGACGAAGACCGTACCATAGCTCCTAGTAGTATGTGGACCGTACCGCTTCGCCATGCAGTAAATTTTATATTGGCGTTTGAGTAACTTTCTGAAGACCTTTTTATAAACCGGGACAACCAACTTGTCCTAACCCAAAAACCCGAATGTTCATGCACAACAGGCACCAACGTGAAAAGTGATGGTACGAGTCTGTTTATAGATAGTTCGAAGATGACGTCACTCGGGTCTTTGTTATTGTTTTTTTGCTTGCCATCCACGTTTATGAGTAATTCTCACTTAACTGTATTATCCAGACTATAAATATAAAAGTTCATCGTTACACAGAGTTTTGTGTGTTGGTCCGTTATACTTCCGGATGGCAATGTTGTGATCTTCTTAGCCTAGCAGATACTATCTATAGAAGAAAGAAAAGGGGTCTTGTGAAAACAGTTGTCCTCGCCTGTAAAGATTTTAAAAGATAAACTTTTGATGCTACGCGTGATTACATTTTTTTTTTTATTATCAATTCCAAAAATCGCATTGCCAAAATAATAAATAGTAACACAGACGGCCGTGAAATTTCATAGGGTTAAACTTCACCCCCCGTCACACCTTTGCTCCACATCACGACTTCTGCTTGGATGAACTTAGACCTAGACGATCTGGGTCGGGGCGCTTAGACTTAGACCCATTATTCTAGTTATGGCAAGAGTTTTGATATCTTTCGTTCGTCTTAGTGCGGCTATAATGTGGTCTTGTGGTATGACACTCGCTTTCGGATCGGAAGGTCCTGAGTTCGAGCCTCGCGTTCGGCGCATAGTTGAGTCCTTGGAAAAGTCTCTTTACTCACTTTCTCTCACCGTACTTAGGTGTAAAATGAGTACCTGACCGTTAACAGCGTTGTCTTTGTCTGAAAAAAGTGTTATATCGCCTAACAGGCGGCACGTCCCGTCCGACATGTTAAATGTTGCTGTTGACCAGGGACCCCTTGTAAAGCGCTTTGAGCACATTTTGTGGATATTGCGCTATATAAAAGCTCAAAATTATATAAATTTTAGATATCGTCGAGGGTTGGAAAATTCTTCCGTACTTTGAAAAAACAAAAAAAAAAAAAAAAAAAACAAAAAAAAAAACACGTTTTTAAAAATTTTGTTCAGAAAACTCGCCCTTCGAATATCGATCGATTAAAATTACCCCCTTATCTTGTCAATTTTTATAGCATCTAAATCGACGTAAATGTATTGAACATCTTGCTCTCACATGTAAGATAGAAGGTAAAAAGAGTAAAGGTAAAACCAAGAAAAACATATTTGAATAGTTTGAATAGCTGGGTGACAAAGAAAGAGAAGAGTAATATTAAGTTTTCTGAGCTTATCTGATCAGAGAGGTGAATGGCGCACCATGATCACCGATGTCTGGCACAGACTTGGTACTTGAAGAAGAGGATCTTGTCAACAGCTCTCAAACATCTTACTCTGCGAAGCCCCGTATTTGAGAGTTTTTGACAAGATAAGGGTCATTTTAATCGATAGATGATTTAAATTAAAGGACGAGTTAATTTTCGGACAAAATACGCTTCAACAGTCGTGACGTCACTTCCCTCGTAATGACACATGGTACCTTAGTTACTGGCTCTAAACTCTCGGAACAATGGCGGACGCCCTTATGAAATATTTTCCGACGAGCATAAAGCGTATCCAGAGGAAATATAACACTTAATAAATCTGATCATGTTTTGACTTTTACACATTCTGATCACAAGACATGAAAAGCTCTAGCCAGCATGAAGAATAAAAGGTGCAGATTTTCTTTGTTTAGAACCACGATGGCCGCCGTTGCTGGGCAACGTGACATCAGACCATTGAATCCAATTTCAAATACACTATTTTGTCAGAGTACGGTAGAACAGTCCATGCAGTCGTTGTGACTCTTGGGAGTGCCGTTGTTCTGGGTTACGGTAGTATGTGCTTTATTGGTGGACCTAGCTAGCTACCCATTGTTGTCGCCACTCCTACTAGAACCCAAATTAACTAATCGGCCTGCAGTTCAGGCCTGTTATTCTCTGGTTAATGATAATTGATTTGAAGTATTACTTTATAGAGAATGAGATTAGCGGAAGAGTAGCGTCCCTTGATTGGACGTCACCTTACAGAGAGAACGTCAACATGGTTTTGCGCATGCGTTTCTCTCGTCCTCGCTTTCGGTGAAGTGTCTCATGCCGCTTTCACCGGAAGCGAGGACGAGTGACGCATGCGCAAAACCAACATGACGTTCTCTCTCTAATAGCTTCTCTGCCGGTGACGTCCAATCAAGGGACGCTACTCTTCCGCTAATCTCATTTCCTATGCCAGTAAACCACCGTCCTCTGGAAAGACACGTATTTAAACACTAGGCCAGAAAACTTGTCCTTCAAATATCGATCGATTTAAATTACCCTTATAAAAAAAAAAAACTAAAAAAACCCTCTTAAGCCTGGGACTTTGATGAAGACCTCGCTACGCGTCAGTCTGCAGTGCTCTCTCTCTCTCTCTCTCTCTCTCTCTCTCTCTCTCTCTCTCTCTCTCTCTGTGTATCTGTTGTTTTTTCCAACTCAATTTTTAGTTGTCCCCTGGTCAAATATTTCGGTTTTGCGCGCGGTTTCCTTGTTTTGATCTATTTACTGGAATAGAAAAAAACAAAAAAAACAAATGTATTGGATTTACATGCGGAATATCTATTCTTATCTTCTTGTTTTTTTTTTCTTCTTGTTTTTTTTTCTTCTTGAGATAAAACAAATTGACAAATGTTACTGGTATTGATTGTTGAGTCTTTATTATCGTAAATATTCCCGATTACCGATTACTGGATTTCAAAAGAGTTTTGTTGATGTGGTCAAGCCCCTTGGCTGCTTCATTCCTATGCCCTTAACTTCTTGTTAATCTTTTATATTATTGGCTTGGCTGGTAGATAGTATTCTATTGTGTTTTGACCTTTCCGTGGGTCATATTGTCCTTGTCGATGGGTCACGTGTATCGTGTCCAGGTCACACCTGATGCAGCACGTTTTGGAGCCGGACGGTACAATGACCATTTGATCCATTTCTCTTTTGATCTTTTTTTTTTTTTTTAAAGGCTGAATTCCGTCTTTTCTGAACTGATAAATCAGAAGTCAGTCTTAGGGAGTCATACTCTACAAGCGAGCAACTAAAAGCAAAGTTATTCGACATTCATCATTTGGTCGGTTTCAAGGACAGTAATAGTAAAAGTGGGCTAAGCAGCATTATGCATGCAAGGTTGTCAATTTTCCGTATATTTACAGAATACGATTCAATAGTCTGATGTCACGCGCCCGGCAACGGCGACCATCTTGGTTCTAAACAAAGAAAATCATTACTTTTTATTTTTCATGCTGGCTAGAACTCTTCATATGCCTTGTGATCAGAATGTGTAAAAGTCAAAACATGATCACATTTATGTGTGTTTTTTTTTTTTTCCTCTGGATACCCTTTATGCTCGCTAGAGAAATAGTTCATACCGTCTTCCGCCATTGTTCCGATAGTTTAGAGCCAGTGTTATAAGTTACCATGCGTCATTAGGAAGGAAGTGACGTTACGACTGTTGAAAAGTATTCAGTATGTTACAAATCCTCAGTATATTTTCCAATCACGGAAAAAAGTCAATACTCAATGTCTTTTTACAGGAGTTCAGCACTCAGAATGGGGTCAGTCCGTAGCCATCGTTACGTTATAGCCTGACACTGAAACCCAAAATGACTGGCATTTTGACGTCAATATTTGGTTTTTGCACCGCCTAGTGAGTGGTCGTTAGTAGTGCTCATGGAAACAAGTGGTCCCATTGGTTGAACTATTGAATACAACTCACGATTTGTTTTCTTTTGTGGCCAATGACTGGCATTTTGACGTCATTTTTTGGTCAATGTCAGGCTATAACTTTACGATGGCTACGGTCAGTCTCTGCGTTTGTGTTAAGGTTCTGTAAATTTTTGCTTGGGCAAAATTTTATGTCTTTTTTTTTTTTTTTTTTTTTTTTTTTAAATAATTTATTATTTTTTTCTTCTTCATAAATATAATTCATTTATTTTAAGATTAAAAAGTTTCACTGTTTATGCATGTCTTGAAAAAATTATTTATAACTCATGATTTTGAATTGTCCACAATATGGCATGGCCATTTTTAGCCTGGGACGTTGGGAATGAATGCTCTTCCGGTGTGAAAGAAAACTGCTAGGGCTGTGCGGCTTCTCATTCTCGTAATTGATAAATAAATGAGAATTATCGGAAAGGATACATTATGCTGTTTCGCCGCTTAAAAGGGTTAAATCGTCTGTGCATCGCAATTGTATTTTGATGACATTGTATATTTCCACCAGTCTTAGCCTACTCTTTACATGAAGATTCTAACCCCCCCCCCCCCCCCCAATAAAAAAAATAAAGAAAAGGTGGATGAGATTTTGGGGGCGGGGGGGGGGGGGGGGGGGGAACCGTTGTTAGGAGTTGTTAGGGTCAGCAGAAAATGTGTCTCTCCGATGTGCACAACCTACCCCAATCCGCAGTCTAAACATTTGTCTGGAAACTGACGTAGCAAGCAATAATTGTGAACTTACGATCGTATCGGCTGAGGCCGACGTACCTATTCGCGGGTCCGATAACCCAAATTGTTATGGGGCTCATTGTTGTAATGGAAATATTCTTCTCAAGCCATTACAACAATGTTAAATCAAGCCTCTAATTGCGCTCGGTTATCAGACCTGCTATTATGTGCACCTAGGCCCATGCTAATATATCCAATGTAACTTGCGATGTGTTTAATATTTTGGAAGAGTTCTTGCTCTCGTTTAAAGGGCGAAGCTGGATGGTTTGAACCCATTTTCATTAATTGAACACAAGAATCCCGAGGTATTTGGTGTGGAGAAGATCTCTCTCTCTCTCTCTCTCTCTCTCTCTCTCTCTCTCTCTCTCTCTCTCTCTCTCTCTCTCCCTCTCCTCTCTCTCTCTCTCACACACACACACACACACACACACAATGCAACTTGCCTCACACAGACACACACAAAATGCACATTGCCGATACAGTAACGTCTATAAATTACCGCATGCAGATTAAGAATAATTTGTAATGCGATGGATCCCATTACATTGGCCATTTTTGTTGGTTTTTTTTTGGGTCATGCAGAGAGAGATTAACGACTGGGATTTATAATAATAATGGGCATTTGTCGTTGGCAGGACGGTGACAAATCCGTGGGAAGTCAATTGGGACAGCACTGTGGACGTCACGTGGCTTTTGATTAGTTGTCGTCGTCGTCGTCGTCGTCGTCTCCACGTGTGGTGTGTGTGGTGGTGTGGTGGTGGAAGAGAGAGAGAGAGAGAGAGATTGTCCATATCATGGGGAAGGTAGGGTTTGTTGTTATTATTGTTGTTACGAAGTGTAAAGAATACGTTATATGTACTGCTCCACGTGTGGAGTGTGTGTGTGTGTGTGTGTGAGAGAGAGAGAGAGAGAGAGAGAGAGAGAGAGAGAGAGAGATGTCATATCATGGAGTAGTTTGTTGTTATTATTGTTGTTACGATGAAGAAAGTTGTATGAGTTAGAGAGAGAGAGAGAGAGAGAGAGAGAGAGAGAGATTGTCCATATCATGACGAAGGTAGGGTTTGTTGTGTATAAATATTATTATTGTTGTTATGATGGGGAAAGAATACGTTATATGTCATGTACTGCTTCTTCGTTTTGTTCCTGTTTCCACAATCAAAAGCTTCGGTAAGTTTGAACAATGGATGAGTTAAAGGAGAAAAAAGAAAAGATTTCATGGTCATTTTACTAAAGAAAATTTCTCATGACCCGGCCTTCTCCCGTGCGCACTAAAGACCCCCCCCCCCCCCCCCCCCCCCCCCCAAAGAATCGAGCGGAATAGTACAGATACTAGATAAAACAGCAATGAATCTAATCGCCACTTTAAAAAAAAAAATAGACTTAAATATCAAATCATTACAGTAGACCTACTGCCCACTTGAAAATGTAAACATTCGTAGTTTTTAGCAGATGAAGATAGTAGTTGCTATAGTTGAATGAAAATATATATGTACATGCTCATTTTTTAATCCGTTTTTTTCCAATTTCGAAAAGTAGCAAAGATCTCTAGGATTGAGTGAGTTAACTCGGTCACTTTCCACATGAATGAAGATGAATGCAATTAGTTCCATTTTCATTCATGAACGTAACAGAGTTCATTCATGTTTTTGCCTTAAAGCTACCATTTTCTGTTTGCCATCCATGAATTGGATGTTATTCAACATCCTTTCCTATAGTTATTGATCATCGTAAAACATATGATATCTTTTCTAAATAAGTATTCCATCTTCTCTCTCTTTCCACACCAGACTCCACAAGAACAACTGGTACAAGATGTATCAAGTACAGCCGTCCTGGCCCCTAGAGATGTGGATGATGATGACGACGACGATGTTACTGTGGCAGGGGAGCAAGACAGAGGCAACTGGTCAGGCCGATTTGACTTCCTCATGTCCCTCTTGGGTTACTCTGTTGGACTGGGGAATGTGTGGCGATTTCCTTATTTGGCCTACTCCAATGGAGGAGGTGAGCAAATTTTCTAGACAGGGGGAGATACATATTGTGTCTTCCCCCCCCCCCCCCCCCCCCCCTATATCTGTTTTCCAACTTGCTTTCTGTCTTTGTCTTAGATTGAGATTACTTGGTTTTGTCCTGGCTCTGGCCAGATACCCTGGCTGAGAGGGAAACAGTCAAATGTATAGTTTGTTTTGGAAGATGATTTTTCTTTTCCTTGTAAATCATCTCTCCGTTTTGCACTTTATTATTTTTCCTTTTACCTATGGATGATTCGTAACCAATTGAGTGCGTTCCTCTTGGTGGGGACCTGTGTTTGTGTCTGGATGAGACATTTAGTGATCTCAAACTAAGTACACTGATTGTGTGCTCTTGGAATCTACATCTATTCCCTATTTGAACCAATTCCCCTTTGTCTTGCTTATTCTTGGGTGCTGTAATTGTAAGTCTAGAATTTTTTACTATCCCATTTTCTTCCTTTTTGCTGACGCTGATATGACCTTAATGTGTTGCAAGCGCTGTAAAACCTTTAAAAACAAACAAACAAAATTTTCTAGTCATGTCTAGACAAGTCTAAGGCTTTTAAATGAAGATTAACCAGTTAATTGCTGTACTCTGTGGAAAAACTTGTATTTAGAAATTTGGCCAGAAAACTCATCCTTCAAATATGGATCGATTTAGATGACCCTCATTTTAGCACATACAAAAACAACAACAACAACAAAAAAAACCCTCTCAAACCTAGGATTTTGCAAGAATTGACGACAATTTTGAGCCCTTATTCATTCTTTGCAACTTTGGGGTCTTGTTATATGACACTACTTTGGATCTGTTGTGGAGATGGTTGGTGCTAAGTTGAGTTCTTGGAAAAGACTCTTTACTCGCATCGTTTCACTGTACTCAGCTCAGATGTAAACCCGACTGGTTACAACAATACAGCATTGTATTTGTCTGGAAAACGAGCAACAAACAAACCATCGTGATATCGTTGCCTAACAGGCATCATGTCTCGCTCCAGCATCTTAAGTTCTCTTATTGACTTCTAAATTGTTTTGAGCACATTTAACCCTCTCCTTACCAACTACAGGAAAATCATCACTTTCTATACGATACAACCAACATTTTTCTTATTCAAATTTCTTTTGTACATCATAAAATTCAAAGAAAAAGAACAGTGTGTTGTAGTGCATGTTTTGTTAAAGAAATTATATATCGCAAGAACTTTACTGCTATTGTGTTTGAGTGATAAATCTATTTTTGTGTTAGTTGGGTGTGGAGTTTTAGAGAAAATCCTGAAAATGGCTGGTAAGGAGAGAGTAAATGGATATTGACAGACCTGCCATTTGTACCGATTCAATCAGGACTGTCCCGATTTTTATGCGAAATTTGCTGCTGTCCCGATTTCCTGATTTTTCTCTCTCACGTCCCGATTTTTCTTTTTACCCGAATTTTTTTAGTTAGAAAAAAAAGATTGGTAGAATTGTCCCTTATTTTCAAGCGTCCTGATTTTTTTCCCTGTGTCCTGATTTTTTATGTCGGTAAAATGGCAGGTGTGATATTGTCCTGTAAAAGCCCAAGAGTACAGATTTTCAATTTATTCCTCATGTTTTTGTTTCCCCCCCCCCCCCCCCCCCCCCCCCCCCCCCAGGTGCCTTTCTGTTCCCTTTCATCCTAATGTTTTTACTGCTGGGCTTCCCTCTAATGTTTTTGGAACTTTGCTTCGGACAGTTTGCCCAGGTTGGACCAGCCAGTATATTTGACAGGATTTGCCCCATTCTCAATGGTAAGAACAGGATGGATTGTTTTGAAACTAAACTTTAAATGAAAAAACTAATCTATACATGTCTCTTTGTTTCTTTGTACTTGTTTGCATGCAGGACTCATCATTGTTTACGTAAAAATCCTCTCAAATCAACTCAAAAGTATTTTCCATTACAACAAAGTAATTTAGCCTCTAATTGTGCTCGGTTATCGGACCTGCAAATATGTACATGTGTCACTGTTTCCATATTTAAATAATTTTTTTTAAAATGTCTACAAAAAATTTTTTTTAATGTTTACAATTTTTAAAAAAAATTTCCTTTCTTTCATTAAAATTTTTTAGTTTGTTTTTGTTTATTTGTTTGTTTGCTTTATTTTATTTGTTCATTTGTTTTATTTCAATCACCAATTGTGATATTTCTTCCATAATGTTCTTTCTTCTCCACCAGGACTTGGGTATGGAATGGTTGCCGTGTCATCTCTAGTAGCCTTCTACTACACCTGTATCATTGGATGGGCCTTCTTATACCTCTTCAAATCGTTGACGTCAGAACTACCATGGGAACGATGTGGTGATTGGGCTACTCACAGTAAGATTTGGTTTATACTCTTCAACAGTCGTAACGTCACTTCCTTCCTAATGACGCATGGTAACTTAGTAACACTGGCTCTAAACTATCGGAACAATGGCGGATGCCCTTAAGAAATATTTCTCCTGCGAGCATAAAAGCGTATCCAGAGGAAAATAACCCATAAATTTGATCATGTTTTGACTTTTACACATTCTGATCACAAGACATATGAAAAGTTCTAGCCAGCATGAAGAATAAAAAGTATTGATTTTCTTTGATTAGAACCAAGATGGCCGCCGTTGCCGGGCAGCGTGACATCAGACTACTGAATCCAATTTCAATACATAGAATGTCTGGGTGGGGGAGGAGGAGGAGGGGGGGGGGGGGGGTTCCTGACCTCCATCATGGGCAGGGAGGTCACTTTATTGTCTTTTATACCCCTATACCCGATTTCCAACTTGCTTTCTCTCTTTGTCTTGGAGTGAGATTACTTGGTTTGTCCTTGCCTTTGTCGGGAGTCCTTGGCTGAGAGTGAAACAGTCAAATGATGTATAGTTATAGTTTTGGGAGATGACATTTTTTTTTTCCTTGTAAATCATCTCTGTTTTATGTACTGTTATATTTGTTGTTTCGGCTGTGTTTCTCTTGGTTGGATCCTGTGTTTGTAGTTGATGAGACTGTTAGGTGATCACAAACTATGCACAATGTTGGTATGCTCTTGGAATCCAAATCTATTCCCTATTAAAACCAGTCCCCTTTGTTTTACTGTTTTTGTGTGCTTTTAATTGTAAACATAGAATTATTTTACCATCCCGTTTTTCTTCCATTTTGCTGGCGCTGAAATGACCTACATGTGTCACAAGTGTCGTAAAACCCTTAAAAACAAACGTAGAAGTGAATTATTCTTATTGTTGTGATGTTATTACACACTATCAATGATTAATATGTTTTATTTAGGTTTTGAATACAGATCAAGAAAAATTCATGACATAGTTAGAATAAATTGAGCTTTTATATAGGGCAATATCCACTAAATGTGCTCAAAGCGCTTTACAAGGGGTCCTGGCCAACAGCAACATTTAACATTTAGGACGGGACACGAGGCCTGTTAGGCGATATTACAATTTTTCGGACAAAGGCAACGCTGTTAACGGCCAGGTACTCATTTTACACCCTAGTACAGTGAGAGAATGTGAGTAAAGAGCCTTTTCCAAGGACTCAACTATGCGCCGAACGAGGCTCGAACCCATGATCGGAAGACCACATAGCCGGCCGCATAATCCTTTTTTCTTTCTTTTTTTTTGTTCTTTTTTTTTTTTCTTTGTTTAAATTTTAAAGCCTTTTTTTTTTTTTTAAAAATTCCAGAGTGCTACTCCCCTGTAGAAGCCTCAGAATGCGCTGCAGAGAATGGATCTGTTTACTATCAAAACACTTGTTTCAACTCAACCATGGTGGAAGCCAACAATTTTATTGCCCAAATGGCTCAGAACAAATCCAACAGATCACCACCGGCTGAGGATTATTTTGAGTAAGACTTTTACTTTTATTCATAATATTTTTAAAAAATATTTTATTATTAATTATGTCATGAAATTTGAAGAGAAACGGGATAAATGGTCATTTTTTAATATATATATATATATTTGTTGGTTTATTGAAAATAGTTTTCAAACTATAATAGATTTTTCAATGAGAGCCACAATAATGGATTTCAGAGTGGACAGATGTATATTATATACTCCAACTATTATCGGAATTCCAGCTCACCGACCGAGTCAAAAATTGATCCATTAACCTTCTTCTTCAGTCCTGTGAAACATTTAAAAAAAAAAAATAAATTTAAAATATTTAAAAGAAAAGAAAAGAAAAAACTGAATTGATCAAACACTGCGCTCTCAATATGCTATCTTTAGTGTGGCAACAATAGATCTGCTTGTTAACTCAGTCAATCCTAGAGATTTTTCCTACTTTTCAAAATTGGAACAAATGTATTGAAAATGAGCATGTACATAGATAGTTTTATTCAACTATCATTAACGTGTAAAAACTAAAAACACTAGCTTTGCTACTACGCCTATAATTTGTCTTAGAAAAATGTAATAAATAGGCATGAGGTAAAAGTAACCCGGGTGAACTACGGATATAGTCAGTGTTAGGGTTGAGTGTGTTAAGAAAATTAAATTTTTAATAAAAATGTCCTTGTTTCTTCTCTAACATTTCAACAAGATATGATGAATTTTAAAGGGTCTTTTTAAAAAACAAAACATATTTGAATAACAATGTAATCATTATTATCTTACTATGAAATTGTTCTGTTTTTCGTTGTTGTTGTTTTCAGAAACAAGATTTTGGACAAATCTGAAGGTATTGAAGAAATCGGTGGTATCAGGTGGGAAATCTTTGGTTGTCTCCTACTCACCTGGGTCCTCACATTCCTGGCTCTCAGCAAGGGTGTAAAGAGTGTGGGAAAGGTACACAGCATTCATTAGCTATTGTGTCAGCTACTAGTCATCTCTTCTTTCTATCTACAATCTGATCGCTCTCTCCGCTCACTCTTCTTCTTATCTACAATCCGCCTCACACTCTCGCCCACTCTTCTTTCTATCTACAATCTGATCGCTCTCTCCGCTCACTCTTCTTCTTATCTACAATCCGCCTCGCTCACCTACTTAAACCATTTGATTCCTAAGTCGGAATTTTTCATGACGAGCTTTCACACATTCTGCTTGCTCCCTCTGTGTGGAACTCTCTTTCAGCAGACACTAGACACCGTAATTCTCTGTTTAAAAAAAATTAAAACTGAATTCAGTGATGAAAGGCTAGAAAAGCACACTGTTGACGCAGATTCAATTAAATTGGAATAATTAAGAGCTGTTGTGTATCAGTAGAATTCTTCTTCTTCTTCTTCTTCTTCTTCTTCTTCTTCTTCTTCTTCTTCTTCTTCTTCTTCTTCTTCTTCTTCTTCTTCTTCTTCTTCTTCTTCTTTTCTTCCTTCTTCTTCTTTCTTCTTCTTCTTCTTTCTTCTTCTTCTCTCTTCTTTCTTCTCTTCTTCTTCTTTCTTCTTCTTCTCTCTTCTTCTTCTTCTTCTTCTTCTTCTTCTTCTTCTTCTTCTTCTTCTTCTTCTTCTTCTTCTTCTTCTTCTTCTTCTTCTTCTTCTTCTTCTTCTTCTTCTTCTTCTTCTTCTTCTTCTTCTTCTTCTTCTTCTTCTTTCTTCTTCTTCTCCTGCATTCTTCTTCTTCTTTTCTTTCTTCTTCTTTCTTCTTCTTCTTCTTCTTCTTCTTCTTCTTCTTCTTCTTCTTCTTCTTCTTCTTCTTCTTCTTCTTCTTCTTCTTCTTCTTCTTCTTTCTTCTTCTCTGCATTCTGCTTCTTCTTTCTTCTTCTTCTTCTTCTTCTTCCTTCTTCTTCTTCTTCTTCTTCTTCTTCTTCTTCTTCTTTCTTCTTCTTCTTCTTCTTCTTCTTCTTCTTCTTCTTCTTCTTCTTCTTCTTCTTCTTCTCCTGCATTCTGCTTCTTCTTTTTCTTCTTTTTCTTCTTCTTCTTCTTCTTCTTCTTCTTCTTCTTCTTCTTCTTCTTCTTCTTCTTCTTCTTCTTCTTCTTCTTCTTCTTCTTCTTCTTCTTCTTCTTCTTCTTCTTCTTCTTCTTCTTCTTCTTCTCCTGCATTCTGCTTCTTCTTTTTCTTCTTTTTCTTCTTCTTCCTCTTCTTCTTCTTCTTCTTCTTCTTCTTCTTCTTCTTCTTCTTCTTCTTCTTCTTCTTCTTCTTCTTTCTTCTTCTTCTTCTTCTTCTTCTTCTTCTTCTTCTTCTTTCTTTCTTCTTCTTCTTCTTCTTCTTCTTCTTCTTCTCCTGCATTCTGCTTCTTCTTTTTCTTCTTTTTCTTCTTTCTTCTTCTTCTTCTTCTTCTTCTTCTTCTTCTTCTTCTTCTTCTTCTTCTTCTTCTTCTTCTTCTTCTTCTTCTTCTTCTTCTTCTTCCTCTTCCTCTTCCTCTTCTTCTTCTTCTTCTTCTTCTTCTTCTTCTTTTCTTCTTCTTTTCTTCTTCTTCTTCTTCTTCTTCTTCTTCTTCTTCTTCTTCTTCTTCTTCTTCTTCTTCTTCTTCTTCTTCTTCTTCTTCTCTTCTTCTTCTTCTTCTTCTTCTTCTTCTTCTCCTTCTCCTTCTCCCTCTCTTTCTCTTTCTCTTTCTCTTTCTTCTTCTCCTCCTCCTCCTCCTCCACATTTTTTCTTCTTCTTAAAATAGTTTGGGTGACTGCTTTGCAATCAAAATTTCTATTAGCAAATTTTTCTGATTTCTAATTTTCAAAGAAAATTCCCCAACCCCATCCCACCCTTCCTTTCAGGTTGTCTACTTCACAGCTTTGTTTCCCTATGTGGTCCTGACCATTCTGTTTTTCCGAGGTGTTACCCTAGATGGATCTATAGACGGGATCATCTACTACGTTACCCCAAATTTTGACAAACTGATCGAGGCCGAGGTATGCCTTTCACATCCAATTTCTAGGTGATAAAAATGAAATGGCATAACAGTAACAGCATTTCAAGCAAACACTGTTAAAATTTGCAAAACTAAACTAAAACTTGACACAGAATTCTGAATTGATAATAATAGGATTATTATAGCTCATATCAAGTTTTCACCATTTGCATTGGTTTCTCATTGTTGAGCTTTCTTTCTTTCTTTCTTTCTTTTTCTTTTTTGGTCATTTAACAGCTGGTGCCTAACAAATAAAGGCAATGATCGTGAAGTCAGTGTTTTTTATAAAATGGGAATATTCTTTTAAAAAAGGGACTAATTCAAAATAGACCAGAAATATATAAATAAAGATCAAGATTTAATTTAACACGATTAGATACTTTTACGGATCGTTTGTATTGTTTCAGAAATTTGGTGACAGTTATAGACTTCCAGATACGGAAGAAATATTACAGATTTTGATTCCATACCAATTTGTTTGGTGTGTTAGAAAACGTTTATTTTAAAAAAATTTCCGCAGTGTTAAGGGAACATTTTTCCCCTTTTAAGTTATAAAAGCTTTGGTTCAGTTCCACGCCCATAATCGCTAGTTGGGTTGCTAGCTCGTAACAGTTTATTCTACCTATAATCAGCATGGGACATTATTTGTTTGGTTTACTATTACTGAAATTCTTCCATTTATACTGTTGAATTTTGTGTTGGTTACTGATTTTGTTGAAATTTTAAAGTAGCCAGATATGGCTATTTATGCAAAGTATGTGACTTGTTTCAACTTTTTAAATATACTCAGTTTGTCACAAACACTAATATGAACATGAAAGATGTAGTAGATTTATGTTCCTTGTCTCAAGTTTTATAAACCTTTTTTCATTTATGCATTCTTTCCAGACATGGGTATCTGCTGCTGTTCAGATATTCTTTGCCCTTAGTCCAGCTTGGGGTGGCCTCATCACCTTGTCCAGTTACAACAAATTCCACAATAACTGCTTCAAGTAAGTCCTTTCACTTCACCTAGCTGATAGAAGAACAAGTTCCTAGCACCAAAGACTAATTAGACAGTACTTAAAAAAAAAAACAACTTTTTACCAAGGAGTGTGAAGTCAGAAATATCTGGAACTGATACCGATACAGATTAGGGTAGCCACTAGCTGATAGAAGAACAAGTTCCTAGCACCAAAGACTAATTAGACAGTACTTAAAAAAAAAACAACTTTTTACCAAGGAGTGTGAAGTCAGAAATATCTGGAACTGATACCGATACAGATTAGGGGTAGCATGAGACAATGATATGATCTTTTGAATTCAATTCCCCACTGAGCCGTATGGCCTTGAGGAAGTCACCTTGCTCTAGCTCACTCTGCAGTTTCTGTATATTCAAGTTTTCACTTGTAGTAAGTAGACCTTAAAGATAAACTTCCTTTTGGGGATGAATAAAGGGAATTTATTTATTTGATTTGATTTATATATATATAAACTTGTTTTATTTTCCATAAGTTTTAATGTCATTTGCTAAGGGCTTATTATTTGTCAACAGCTTGATGCCAGCTGAGACTGTTTTCTATCAATGGAACATCATTCATAATTATATTCAATCTTAATACTTGATAACCAAGAGCCAAGCCAAGTTGTTGAATTTCAATCAATAAAGATTTGTTCTTTTTCTCTCTCTCTTTCTCCTTATTTGTGTTCCTTCAGGGATGCATTAATTGTAGGTATTGGTAATATCTTAACATCTCTGTTCGCTGGGACTGTGATCTTCTCTATTGTGGGTTACCTCGCAAAGGAACTGGACAAGCCAATTGATAAAGTTGTCGATCAAGGTATGATGTAGAGCTGGTACTGATGGATGGTGGCGGGGTTGATGGTAGTCGTAGTTGCAGTAGTGGTAGTAACAGTAGTATAATAATAGTTGTTGATGTAGTAGTAGGGGTAGTATTAATATTAGTGATGGTTGATGAGGCTGCAGAGGCAATAGCGAGGAGCTGTCAGAAAAGATTAAAGATGTATGTGAGACGCAAAAAAAAAAAAATATATCACAACGCCTCACAAAAAACCTGCACAGAGTCAATTATTGATTTACAACAATACTTGTATCATGTTATTTTTATTCTTTTTTTTTTTCTTTTCTTTTTTTGAAAGTGTTGTTTTCATTTTTGGTTGAATACTTTCCACTGTTATTTTCAGGTCCTGGTTTGGCCTTCATTGTGTTCCCCGATGTTGTAACCAGACTGCCTATCTCTCCTATATGGTCCTGTCTCTTCTTTATTATGTTGATTACTCTCGGTATGGGAAGTGAGGTTGGTACATTTGACTTTTACCTCTGTACAACATTTAATCAATTCAGTTAGGTTATACTTGAATTTCTATTTCATATTTATCTCCTCCATTTTTATATTTCAAATGACATAATGAAAGTAAGGAGAAAGAATATTTATATTATGAGTGCGTTTCGTCTCCAGACCTGGTTACTTAACTCTCACGAGTTCACCCTCGTTGTAAATCGGAACAAATTTGTTCGATTTTCCATGCATATGAAGTCGAGAGAGTTAAAATTTTAAAAATTTGTAAACATTTTAGGAGACAAAAATTTATGTTGCTTTAGTTAACTTAAAAAATCAACAATTTTTCCTCACATCACAATCAATTAAATAATACTTCCAAATTCTTTTAAAAATTATGCAGTAGGTGTCTTTATTCACAGATTTAATGATTAGAAATTGGAACCAAAACCTATTAGATCTAGGGGCAAGTATTTTGCGACAGACTAGCATCCTATCCAAAGTGTTTTGCAAACAAAATTGCTATTGTCCATTTCACGCCATAGAAACTGGGATAAACTCTTGGCTCCATGGGGCTCTACTAAACGATTGACCACTTTTAAATTGTTTCGTGAACTAAGCTCATGTTTTTATTTTTCAAGTTAGATATTTTTCATTTCTTCCTAAGTTTGCCCTTTTGGAAACGGTAATGACGGCAATCCAAGATACGTACCCCAAGCTGCGTAAGAAGAAGACCTGGATAGTGGCAATTGTCAGCGTCATTGGTTTGATCGGAGGCATCCCTATTTGCACAAACGTAAGTCCTGAGCCTTTTTTCATTGTTTCTTTGTTTGTTTGTTTTTGGATTGCATTGCCCGAATGTTCCTTCAAATTACATGCCAAAATGTATGTTGACTTTACCGTTTTCATTTTCATGAGCTAAATTTATTTTACTTGCTATTATTTGATTGTGGCTATGTGGTCTTGTGGTATGACACTCACTTTCAGATCGGAAGGTCCTGGGTTCGAGCCTCGCTCAGTGCATAGTTCAGTCCTTGGAAAAGGCTCTTTACTCACATTACTGAGGTGTAAAATGAGTACCTGGCCGTTAACAGTGTTGTGTCTGTCGGGGAAAAAAATTTTAATTTTGCCTAACAGGCGTCATGTCTAGTTCACATGTTAGATTTTGCTGTTGGTCAGGGACCATTTGTACAGCGCTTTGAGCATGTTAAGTGGATATTGCACTATATAAAAAATTGTTTTTTCTAATAGGAAATTTGAAATTTAGGAAATGTAATGGATGGGAGAAATAAAGTGTCACCAATTATTCAACACACGAGTGTGGTTTGAATATTGGTTGACAACTTTTATTTCTCCATCCATACATTCAAATTTCTTAAAAAAACATTTTTATATAGTGCAATATCCACTTAAAGGCTCAAAGCGCTGTACAAATGTCCTGACCAACAGCAAATTTTGTTTCTTCTATTTTTGTTGTTAAATACGTTGACTTGGTAATGGTCACCATCTTTAGTTTTGTTGACATTTCTCTCTTTTTAGCAATAAGAATTCCTGTCAAATGGGATGACGAAGACCAGCCCCCCAAATGTGCCCCCAGATTGAAAATTATTTAAATGTCAAGATATATCAAGAAAAAGAACATCTGACTTATTTTAAAATATTTATATGACATATCTTAAAATTTTCATTTTGTTAAGTCTGGGGAAGGGTGAAATCTATTAAATGTGTCAGTGCGTGATATAATCAGTCAGAAGGTGAAAATTTTGGATTTGCATTTATTAAAAAATTTTCTGAAAGAATATGCTCCCCAGAGCATTTTAATCTTTACATGAAGTAATCGGGTGATTTTTCATGACGTTATGGTCAGATGTATGGAAAGGTGTCCAGCAACTTTTCTCAAATTTCATACTTTTTCAAGTTGACTAGTTGTAAAAAATTTTAGAAGTGAAATTAAGCTTTGATATTTCCAGAAGATTTACAAAAAGAGTTGATTTATTTATTTATGACAAGACTTATTTTGATAAAAATTGACCTTCTAACTAAACTTGGCAATATCTCAGTTCAAACATTTTCACCATCCGACTGATTAGTCATTCACTGTACAATGAGTACATTTATATATTGTTTAATAATTTTTTTAAATCTGGCGGGCACATTTAGGGGTTGGTCCTAGTCACCTCAACTGGCTTTAGTCACCCCATTCTATAGTACACTAACTTGCTGGCCGCTTACATAGTAAATGAAGAGTACAGATACGAAACAAATGTAAAAGTAAAATGTGGATGTTGTTGTGGCATTTGATGATATTAATAATTAATAATAATTGCTATGCTGAAGGTGATGATGTCCACAATGACTACGAGAAGGATGATGATGATGATGATGATGTGCTAATGATGACAATAATGGAAACAATATGGCAACAATGAAAGATGATGATGTTGTCATGTGATGGTGTTTGTTGGCAAAGGTGATGACGATGGAGATGTGATGGCGATGCGATGGTGCTGTTGAGGAGAGTGGTTGATTTTGTTGATTAGATTACATCAAAGTAAAATATGCGATGCATTGGATTTGTATATTAGATTCTTAGTTTTATATTTATTTGTACCAATCAAAAAAATATTCTTTGAAAGTTAAACTTTAAATATTGGCCACACTTTAGCTTTAATAGATCATAATTTTTTAACCAAGAATGATTTCTAAAATTGAGCTTTTATATAGCGCAATAATGCC
This sequence comes from Berghia stephanieae, assembly GCF_034508935.2. NCBI lineage: Eukaryota > Metazoa > Mollusca > Gastropoda > Nudibranchia > Aeolidiidae > Berghia > Berghia stephanieae. The sequence continues at coordinate 1,739,685 of NC_088367.1, read as the reverse complement.
AACCTATGTGGCCAACTGCACATTTAACATTGAGGACAGGACATGACGCCTGCCAGGCGATATTACAATTTTTTTTTTGGACAGAGACCATCCTGTTAACAGCAAAGTACTCATTTTACACCTGAGTACGGTTAGAGAATGTGAGTAAAGAGCCTTCTCCAAGGACTCAACTATACGCTGAGTGAGGTTTGAGGTTTTAGTCAAAAACGGTGTTATAAGCTTCTAGAAAATTTCATAATATTTCAAAACATCTCTTTAGATGGCCTGAATAACTCTTAAGTGACAGTTTGGATGTGGTTATCCCCTCTCCCCCCTCTTCTTTAAGCGTAATATAAGTATCAATCGATTTGTACTCAGGTCGGGTATATATATAATATATATAATTTTACTTTGTTAATAAATAAAAATCATAATCTTTTTTTAATTCTATCTTATTTTTTATTTACAAATTTCTTTATTTCCAAAAATCCAGGGTGGAATGTACGTTCTGCAATTGATGGATACGTATGCTGCCAGTTACGCTGTCTTCATAATGGCATTCTTGGAGTGTCTTATCATTGGTTGGTTATATGGTGAGGAAGACGAATCCATTATTATCAATTTGTAAATGGCACATCAATTCAATTCAAAGATTTTCAGAGTGGCAATAGCCAATATAAATCATACATGAATAACGTAGAATTTCCAAGTAACAAATGAAAATGAAGTAAAATCAATAATATTGTATTGTAGGTAAGCATATTGTACTGATATAATTGTAATTGATAACATTGTAATGGTTGAAAAATATAAATAAGATACATGAATGAATGATATAATGAGTATTGTTGTCTCTTGTCTTTCTAAAATATGATTGAGGTAATCTCTGTTTTATTGTAAAATGATTGGATGTCCAGATATTTCTTAAAGGTGCAAAATTTACGGTGCACTATGTTAATTCAAGATTTTAACGTCTTTTCTTTAACTTTATATATATATTCCTTTTTCTTGGCCACAGGCCACAGTATAGATCTAGGACTTGACCACAGTATATATATATATTCCTTTTTCTTGGCCACAGGCCACAGTATAGATCTAGGACTTGACCACAGTATATATATATATTCCTTTTTCTTGGCCACAGGCCACAGTATAGATCTAGGACTTGACCACAGTATATATATATATTCCTTTTTCTTGGCCACAGGCCACAGTATAGATCTAGGACTTGACCACAGTATATATATATATTCCTTTTTCTTGGCCACAGGCCACAGTATAGATCTAGGACTTGACCACAGTTATATATATATCCTTTTTCTTGGCCACAGGCCACAGTATAGATCTAGGACTTGACCACAGTATATATATATATTCCTTTTTCTTGGCCACAGGCCACAGTATAGATCTACAAAGTAGACTTTCAAGACCACAGTAATATAAATATATATTTCCTTTTTCTTTGGCACAGGCCACAGTATAGATCTAGGACTTGACACAGTATATATATATATTCCTTTTTCTTGGCCACAGGCCACAGTATAGATCTAGGACTTGACCACAGTATATATATATATTCCTTTTTCTTGGCCACAGGCCACAGTATAGATCTAGGACTTGACCACAGTATATATATATATTCCTTTTTCTTGGCCACAGGCCACAGTATAGATCTAGGACTTGACCACAGTATATATATATATATTCCAACTATTTCATCTTATTCCACAGGAGCACATAATTTCATTCGTGATATTGAGACTATGATTGGTAAAAGATCGGCTCGGTGGCACATGTTCTTTACCTTTTTCTGGAAGTTCCTGACACCATTCACCCTTCTTGTGAGTTGAAGATTCATTCTCATTTTGAAATTTATTAATTCTGAACGAGTGACAACTTAAAAATTATTCTTGTTACGAGCCTGTAATACGCTTCAACAGTCATGATGTCACTTCCCTCGTAATGACGCATGGTAACTTAGTAACTGGCTCTAAACTATCGGAACAACGGCGAATGCCCTTATGAAATATTTCTCAGACGAGCATAAAAGCTTATCCAGAGGGGGAAAAAATATAAATCTGATCATATTTTGACTTTTACACATTCTGATCACAAGACATATGAAAAGTTCTAGCCAGCATGAGGAATAATAAGTACCGATTTTCTTTGTTTAGAACCACGATGGCCGCCGTTGCTGGGCAACGTGGCATCAGACTATTGAATCCAATTGTGTCTCATTGTGTCAAAAAGTTTTTATTTGTTGGGATGGTTCCAGGTGCTTGAACTGATCTTATAATAGCAACTTATATAAAAGGTGGGGTGAATTCCTAAAGGCTGTGATGGAGAATAGATGAAGGGGCTAGTTTAGTTCTTTTCCATGCCCAAGTCCAGTCTGGCCTCAAATGAGTCAGCATCATATTACCGTTATCTTTTGTTTTTCCCCTGTAGCTCAGAAATTAATCCTTCTGTATCTTTTACTGATACAGAAGAAATATCAAATGTTTGACTAAATTACTGTCATTATTTCACTGTTGTCAGTCGCTTCTAGAAGTGGTCAAACTGGACTTGGCCATGGTATAGAACTAGAACTGGCCATGGTATAGAACTAGAACTTGGCCACGGTATAGAACTAGGACTTGGCCACAGTATAGAATTAGGACTTGGTCGCGTTATAGAACGAGACTTGGCCACGGTATAGAACTAGGACTTGGCCACGGTATAGAATTAGGACTTGGCCACGGTATAGAACTAGGACTTGGCCACAGTGTAGAACTAGGACTTGGCCACGATATAGAACTTGAACTTGACCACGGTATAGAACTATAACTTGACCACGGTATAGATTATGACCTGGCCATGTTATAGAACTAGGACTTGGCCACGGTATAGAATTAGGACTTTGTCATGATATAGAACTAGGACTTGGCCAAATTATAGAACAAGACTTGGACACACTATAGAACTAGACTTGGCCACGGTATAGAATTAGGACTTGGCCACGGTTTAGAACTAGAACTTGGCCACGGTATAGAACTAGTTTGTATTTCTTATCAGTTAAGTCTAAGTTCACAATTCAACCCGGCATAATTTATTGTTTTGAGATATTGGTCACTATTCTAATCATGATCCACCTAAACGAGATGAGCTTCCACTTTTTGGAAGCTTCTAAAGATGCTTTAACAACATGGGACTGAAATTGCCAGTGGCATAATAGAGCAAAATGGAGTCTTATAACTAGCAACAGCAAGTTTGACTGAATTGGATATGCCTCTGTATTAATGTTGATAGAGCCAAGAATTTGTAGTCCAACAAATTTCTTGTGTTGAAAGAGGTTAGTTTGCGTATGTGTGTGTGTGTATGTGTTGTGTGTATGGTTTTATGCAAGTGTGATTGTTGAATCGAGTTTAGTCTTTCTTTGGTTTTGATTTATTGCTTGAATCAATAACGATGCCTTTTTTTTTGTTTTTTCACATCCCCCTCCCCCTCTCCTGACACCTCCTAAATACTGTTGACAGTTCTTGGTTGTATTCAAAATGTGTGACTACTCCCGCATGAAGTATGATAATAAAGTGTACCCCATCTGGGCTGAGTTAGTTGGTTGGCTTATGACAAGTATACCAGTGTTTCTCATCGTCTCGATGGCAGTGTGGAAATTTGTGAGAGCTCCTGCTGCAAGGACTCGTAAAGAGGTATGTGGATTAGTTAATGACTTACTTGACTTATGCCTCTTGGCTCCTGGTGGAGCATAGGGCCTCAACAGCACTCTTCCATCTTCTTCTCTCCTTGGCACAGACCTTTGCCTCACTCCAGGTAAGATTGGAGACGATCAGATCTTGGTGAAGGCTTCTCCTCCAAGTCTGTTTTGGACGACCCCGTTTCCTCTTTCCCTGTGGGTTCCATTCGAGAGCCTGTTTGGTTATATTACAGGGCTCTTTCCGCAGAGTATGGCCAACCCATCGCCACTTTCTGCGTCTGACCTGGACATCCATTTGTTCTTGTCAAAAGGTCAGCATTTGGCACTTTGTCCAACCATTTTAGTTAATACTCATAAAAATCATGCTGGTGGAACACTGAGCAAGGTAACGGGTTCTGCATTTATTATTAACTCATTCAACCCTAATACCGACTATATCCGTAGTTTACCCGGGTTACTTTTACCCCATGCCTATTTATTACATTTTTATGAGACAAATTATAGGCGTAGTATCAAATTTGATGTTTTTTAGTTTTTGTATGTTAATGATAGTTGAATAAAACTATCTATGTACATGCTCATTTTTAATACATTTTTTTTTCCAATATTGAAAAGTAGCAAATGTCTCTAGGATTGAGTGAGTTAATAATAATAATATTACCAACTAGTTGACTGCCGTACTCTGGAAAAATTTGGCCAGAAAAATTCATCCTTCAAATACCATCGATATTTAAATGATTCTGATCTTGGCAAAAGACTTTGCAGAGCCCCTGGTTTGAGTTTTTTGTTTGTTTTTTTGATGAGAGTCGTTTAAAGATCAGTATTTGAAGGACAAGTTTTATTCAAAGTTTAGAGTAATGAAAAATGAAAATAAAAGCTTAACCCCTTTTTTTTTAGCCGATAACAAAAATGATTTTAAAAAACAGATGACACAGATGCCGTCTGTCTTGATTTAATATAAATGTTTTACTGTCTTTATAGTTTTTGTTGTTGGCTGAAGAAGGGTTTTGAGCCCGAAATGTTCTGTGTTTGGCATTTGGTTCTTTTTCAAAGTTGTTGTATTTATTTTTGTTTATTACTTCTAACAGCTTTGACATATTATATTTTTCCAAAGAAATAGATCGTCATTATTATTATCTCATCACGTAGGACTGAAAAATGACCTATTTCTCAGGTCAATTCCTCATATTGCCTCAGTGACAAATATTTTTGTTATATATATAGAGTGCAGCTATGTGGTCTAGTGACACTCGCTTTCAGATCGGAAGGTCCTGGGTTCGAGCCTCGCTCGGCGCATAGTTGAGTACTTGGAGAAGACTCTTTACTCACATTCTCTCACCGTACTCAGGTGTAAAATGATTATCTGGCCGTTGACAGAGTTGTCTTTGTCCGAAAAGTTGTAATATCGCTTTACAGGCATCATGCCACGTCCTACATGTTAAATGTTGCTGTTGGCCAGGGACCCCTTGTAAAGCGCGTTGAACATGTTAGTGGATTTTGCGCTATTTAAAAGCTCAATTTTTTATAGAGATATGAATATATTTAGTTTTTGAATAATTTTTTGTTTTTTGTTATATCTGCATAGAAATTTCAACGTTTGACCAAGCACACCAACAAATGGGGTCCCGGAAGCAAACCCAAATTTGATCTCGGCGACGTCGAGGATGGCAAGGCAAGGACTATTACCAATCCCGGTTTCTCCCCAGCTGCCAACCCGTACGAGACCAAGATTTAAACAACGGAACATTCTTGACAACAACAAACGTTTTAGAGAAAAGTCCAGAGGAAAAAACAAAAATGGAAGTGAACTTAACGACAGCCAAGGAGACCATAATTTAAATTTATTGTGTGTTTTTGAATTAGTTCTCGAGTTACACATTGTGTGGAAAAATGTGATTACTATATATTTTTGGGGAAAAAAACATAACTTTTTTCTCCAGAATTTTATAGTAACAGTTTATTTATATTATTGCTAAACAGGATATTTCTGTTTTTAGAATGGAAGAAAAAAAAAGAGAAAAAAATTTCCAATGAATTGAGTATTCCAAACTTGGCATTGCTGATGGTATTCTTCCCAGTGCGCATTGGAAACCAACAGTATCAACGTTACTAGGATATCGATTGTCACATGGTTTCCAAATACAACAAGGCACTATCAAAGGTGACCATCGATCAATCGAGAGTGATAAATGGCAGGCGTCCATAATCACGACTGTCAGTGCACACATTTTTGCCAAATTAACGAATAGTAATAGGTCAACAAAATGAAAAGGATGGTCAGTAAGTAACCAACCTGCCAACCCCACCTCCACGCGGTGTTGACTGGTTTGCACTAACGGGGCTCTGGCCAGAACAAGCAGTGGTTCTGGTTCGGAGACGGGTTTTTTTTTTGTTTTTTTTTGTTTTTTTTTGTTTTTTTTTAAATAAAAATTAACTTAATATGTGATTCACCACCTTCAAATGATATGTTGTACGTTGGGATGAATTCAGCCAGTCAAAATTGGAAGTTACGAGTCAACAAAATGAAATTTGAAGATACATATCTAATGTTTTTCTACAGAAGAGAATTTAAGTATTTTACTTAAATTTTGTGAACTGATTCATGGAATTGATGATGTCTGATTCAAGAAGACATAACGCTGGATAGATGCCGGGGATCACATATTATTATTATTATTGTTATTATTATAATATTATTATTATTATTATTATTTATTATTATATTATTATTATTATTATTTATTATTATTATTATTGTTATTATTTATTTTTATTATTATTATTTTATTATATTTTATTATTATTATTATTATTATTATTATTATTATTATTATTATTATTATTATTATTAGTTTTAATTTTGCTGTCAATGTCATCATCATTATTCATCATCACCTCCTCCATCATCATCATCATCATCATCCTCTTCATTCACCACCATCATCGTAATCATCCTTTACACAACCACCATTGTAATCATCATTGTCATGTCATCATGATAGAGAAAAAGAATGAGCTGAATTGTCACTGCTGTGTCTTTGAAAATTGATGGAACCGTTCATTTTCCATTCGAGTTAAAGATTTAAATGATATGATGAAAATGTGTTACATGACTTTGTTGAAGGTTTGAGGGTTTTGATTTAATAGTTCTTGTTCTGTTTTTCTTTCAAATACCAGCTGAAATGCTATATTATTTGTTTTATTTCTATCGAGAGAAAATATTTTTGCTGTCAAGTTTGCACTCAGTATGTCTGTATGCCGGCTGCTTATAATTATAATCATTATAGACCTAGTGGAAAGTACTCGGCATGTGTTACTGTCACGCTTAAATAAAACTGGGATAAACTGTAATTTGACTCCATAGGTATGGAGTCTTTATTGATTGGTCTGTTACAAGTAAAGGTATCCTCAACTGATGAGCAAGATTTGCTACTATTTCTTTTAAGTTGTCATTTGTTTATTTCGTAATATTTCAATGTGATCTTATTTTTGTTAACTTTTACTCCTGTTGTTGGATTTTAACCTTTACATCGTTTTACATTATGATTGATTTGTGATGCGTACGAAGATTTAAAATATAAAACTTAGAGAGGTAAATTCTTACATTCACCCCTTTTTAAAAATTATTATTATTGTTAATGCCATTCTTCAATCTGACGGTTATTTCTTGTTTCTCCCTGGATTTTGTTGTTTTAAAAATTGTATTCCCTTCTTAACTTTTGTTCCCACACGAGATTACATAAAGTAGAGTAGTCTGTCCTTGTTTTACTAATAATATTCTATTTATTATTTTATGTTTTTAAAATTGTTATGGTAAACAGTGAAGTTGCTCGGTCTTGTATCACGATCTCAAAGCTGTTACAGCTCTACCCTGCGTTTTCCTATATAGCTGATAAGGACTTTTAAAAGAATTAAATAGGAAATGCTTGCTGCCTTTTAAACTATTCTTTAATATAATTGTTTGCTTGCGATGAGGAAAAAAAAAAAGGGATTATATGTCGTTTTTCAGAAACCCACATGTTAAGTTAAGATAAAAATATATCTGAAAAGCAAAATAAAAAGTGTGTCTGAAAAGCCATTGATGACAGAAATGTATTGACTGTCTAGTGATTGCCATTTGAACTTGGATTTTAGTCTTCAAAGCTGAAGCAACCACACTGTGTTATCTCAATGAATCTCTGCTAACTTATTCTGTGCACAGAATCTCCAGTTTTGCCTACAATCAATAATGTCTTATATTGCACTCAGCTTTGCTTGCTAATTATAAATCGCTCTCCTCGATTTGGGAATCTCATAGAAACTTTGTTTTTTAAGATTTTGCCATAATTTTTATCCTAACAAAAATTACAAGTTTTATGTTAGTGTTATTAATTTATATCGTTTTTCTTCTTTTCTTGTTTATTAAATGCCATTTTGATTTGTGTGATATTTCTATAAATCATATTATTATGTTACCGCCTGCTTCTCCTAATTCTTATTTTTTATCGCGAAAGGATTTTAGTGTCAGATTTATTTATTTTATGATTATGTCGCGTTTCGAAGACAATACCTTGTTTTTACACTTAATAACTGTAGCCTTATTGGCAGTATTTTATCTTACGCTAATTATGATAATGAGATTAATTTAGACAGTCAAATGTATAGTTAGTTTTGGGAGGTATTTATTTTCCTCTCTCTGTTATGCACTTTATTATTTTTCCTTTTACCTATGGATGATTTGTAAACAATTGAGTGTGTTCCTCTTAGTTGGGACCTGTGCTTGTGTCTGGATGAGACATTTAGTGATCTCAAACTAAGTACTTGATGGTGTGCTCTTGGAATCTACATCAGTTTCCTATTTTAACCAATTCCAATTAGTCTTACCTTTTCTTGGGTGCTTTAATTGTAATTCTAGAACTTTTTACTATCCCATTTTCTTCCTTTTTACTGGCGCTAATATGACCTAAATGTGTTGCAAGCGCCGTAAAACCCTTAAAAACATAAAAACATAAACAAAACACGTTATAACTGTAGCCTTATTGACAGTATTTTATCTGACGCTATTCTGATAATGAGATTAAGTTAGATTTTGATTTTAGTTAATGTATATTCACTGGTAGCTGTATGTGGGTTTCCATATTTTGGGCAGAGTAATACTAATACTTACACAGTATGAATCTCATATTTAGGACCATTAGTGTTCAGTAAGGAGATTATTCGTAATCATTTGTGTTAATGATTAACAGTCGAATGAGAAAGCCATTAAATTATATTTTAATTATGGATGTTGATGGTTAAGTAAAACTTACCAAATCTGCCCAACTCAATCACTTGAATGCAAGATACATAATAATTATTTGTAACTTTTATTACCGTTCATGGTCTGTTAGAGATAATTTAGTGAGAACTAATCACTCTCTGTTGGTTGAAAAACAGTATTAAAGAATTGAGTATAACTTCATTCATTCTATACTTAACATAACAAAACATATGGTATAGGGCAAAATAGGATAAAATCCCTTGAGTGCCCTTAATATTAATTAGTAATGCCATAAATCTATTGATTAAAGATTACAATAATGATACACATGGTAAAGATAGTATTTCAAATTAAATGTACTCATGTGGTGTACAAACATATATCTTTAACCGTGACATGCAAAGCACCCACACACACATACACATACGCATATAGAAGATAACCATAATAATATAATAATACTTGAATGTTCAAAATGCATTTAACTCTTAATAGACATTTTCTATTTTACTCTTTTCCGACTTAATTTGGCCTTTTTAAAAAAAAAAACTGAGAGAGCAGATAAAGGGTGTTAATAATTTTGTTTAAAAATTGAGCCTCATATTGAGTTAACATATTCTCTTCAAGCCTCACTATTAAAGAGTTAAACTCACAAGAGATTTACTTGACCTTTTCCCAACTCTCTTATTCCTATTGGATAAAAGAGCAGTGTGAAAATGCCTTATCCAGGCTTTAGCAATAACGGCCAAACTCCTCTTGGACTTAAAAAACCCATTTTGCTTCTTACCTTCACAAATAAATTTGATTTTTAAAGGGAGATAATTGATATGGATGGATGGACGGATGGATGCCAATTCGAAAGGCTTCATTTCTTGTATGTCTTGCATTCAGTTTCAGGCAATCTGTTGTTTCATGATCTCAGACACGGAACACATCAGTGATAATATAATAGGACATGTTGTTCCTGGCCATATTTATATCAGCTGACACCTCGAACACAAGTTCTGTGAACTTTTCTTTGGTATTATTATACATACGATGATAATGATTTGAGAATTGGAACAAGTGATACGTTTTTAAAAAAATTATTGGAAGGAATAGCTGGGGAGTATGAATACGAATGTTAGGTATTTCATGCATTCACATATCAAGTTATGAAAGTGTAAATTGTTATGATTGTTGGGAGTAATTTATAGAGATAATTAATTATTAATTTTAAATTCTATTTATGAATCTCTATATTTATTTATTACTTAACCGTGCCAGCCTATGGTTTTGCTTAGGTTAGAGGAAATATACGCTTTTGGATTGAAGTACTGTTTTGAATTGTGTATTACAATCGCGCATTTATTGAATTGAAATGTATCAACAGAGATATTGTATAGCTCTCAAATAGAAAATATCCTTTTTAAGTTGAAAAAAATTCTTGTTATTGAAATGGGCATTAATCTTCATTGTTGATAGAATTGATATGAATATGAAGCTTTTCCTTGATTATGAATTCAATTTCAAACTGTTTATTTATGCATGAGAACCTTCTTCCACCATATATATATTTGCTGCTTTCTGCTTGAACGAGAAAAGATAATTTATTGTTCTTTTTAATCCTTTTGCAATGATTCGACTCCCAGTTAATATATAAGTAGATTGAGAACTTTGTAGTTGATAAAAATATGTCAATTTAATTCATAGTCTTTACGATAAAAAATGATAGGCTTTTAAAAAAAAAAAAATTCAGCAGACATCCCTCCTTATACACTTTTATGACAATGTTTGTTTCGTTTGTTTCATTTCTGTTTTTGTGTGTGTATTTTTTTTATTAAATTTTATTTTAAATATCTGTTGCAGTTGATAAGATAAGGACATATCTCAACCTAACGCCATGTCATGTTGGTGATTTGTTATTTATATATATCTTTACTTATTTATTTGTTGGGATTTAAATCTGAGCTTATTAGGAGGGCAAATCTCAGTTGTAAATGCAGGAAGATGGCTTGCTGAAATCATCAGTCTAACGTCTTCATTCAACTTTACAATGAACAAAGTTCTGGAAGCTCTCATTATTTATGCCAATGAGAATCTCGCACAAAGAAACCGGTGGCTATCTTTTTCTTTTTTTTTTAAATCATATTTGTCATGATTGTTTGGTTTTTGTTGATGGTTGTATAATGGCCTATCCATGAATGTATACTTATTTGTGATTAAATCCCCTTAACCCTCTCCTTACCAACCATTGGAATATCGTCACATTCGTTACGATACAACCACTGGGTGGGGTTCCTGCCTCCCATAGTGGGCAGGGAGGTACATACAGTGTCTTCTATCCCCCTATATCTGTTTTCCAACTAGCTGTCTGTCTTTGTCTTGGAATGAGATTACTTGGTTTTGTCCTGGCCCTGGCCGGATACCTTGACTGGGAGAGAAACAGTCAAATGCATAGTTATTGTTTTGAGAGATGATATTTTTTTCCTTGTAAATCATCTCTCTGTTATGCATTGTATTATGTTTTCTTTATAGTATATACGATTTGTAAAACATTTGAGTGTATTCCTCTTAGTGGGGACCTGTGCTTTTGTCTGGATGAGACTTTTAGGTAATCTCAAACTAAGTGCCTTGATAGTGTGCTCTTGGAATCTACATCTGTTTCCTATTTGAACCAATTCCCCTTTTGTCTTCTCTTTTCTTGGCCACTTTAATTGTATTTCTATAACTTTTTACTATCTTATTTTCTTCCTTTTTACTGGCGCTGATATGACCTAAATGTGTTGCAAGTGCCGTAAAACCCTTAAAAAAAAATAAATAAATAAATAAATAAATACGATACAACCCAACATTTTTCTTCATCAAATTTCTCTTGTACGTCATAAAATTTAAAGAAAATGAACAGTGTGTTGTAGAGCTTGTTTTGCTAAAGAAATTATTTATCGCAAGAACTTAATTGAGTGATAAAAAAAAATTTAAAAAAAAAAAAAATTGTAAGTTGGGTGTGAAGTTTTGACGAAAATCCTGAAAATGGCTGGTAAGGAAAGAGTTATTATTGCTTGCGGTAAACTAGCTATGTGTAGATTTTTAAAACATGTATAAAATTTCCTATTCTATTCTAGTTAACAATGGATTAGCTCACAGCAGTGATAATGGGTTTTTTTAAAGATAAAATAAAAGTAGACGCCTTCTTCATACAGACAGAATCCATTTTTAAAAAATAGTTTTATGGGTTTTAAAAAGAATATGATATGGAGAGGGATGGCCTGGGTGGGGGGGGGGGGGGGGGGGGGGGGGTAACCATACATTGTCCAAAGAGTTAATGCCGAGGCCCCTTTGCAGACACAGACCTTTTATGGTTCTGTCTATTTTAGGACAGTATGTGCTTGTAAGTAGCTACTCTAAATATAACCATCCCCCCCATTCCTTTCTTATAGCATATAGATAGTATGCAGATGACGTCACTCAGGCCTTTGTTATTGTTTTTGCCATCCGTGTTTGTGAGTTGTTCTCACTAAACTGTATTAACCAGACTATAAAAGTTCATGGTTACACATAGTTTGTGTGTTGGTCCGTTATACTTCCGGATGGCAATGTTGTGAACTCCTTGGCCAAGCGCATTCTATCTATTGATAAAGCTATACTAGCGCATGCTATTTTGTCAATGAAAATGCTTGCAATTAATTGCCTTGGTATATTGTTATTATTAAGTCCATTTATTTATGAAAGTATAGCTACCAGTAAATCTCATTTCCATGTAAGAGGTGAGAAATGATTAGGCTCTGCAATTTTAGTGGAGATAATTTATATAAATATGAAAATGTTTTTGTTTATGTTTAACTTAAGACTTAGCATGTGTGGTATTTGATCTTCTCATCCTTCCCTGCACTTCCTTATGGATTTTTAATTTATTTGATAATATATAATTAAAAAATAATTTTTTTTTTTTTTTTTGTTTTTTAAAAATAAAGTTGTTTGATTCAAGTAAGGACAGAAAATAAAGGTTGGTTGCAGTGTTTTGTTTTGTTTTGTTTTGTTCTTGTTTTTTTTTTAGAACATTGTGATACACAAGCACAGAACAATGCAATGATCAATAAATATTTTCTCACGATAACTCAACTTTTTATTGTTTTGATTATTAATTTTTATTTTTTTTTAATCCCTAGTAATGCTGCCCTTGTCCACTAAGTGATTATTAAAAATGTTATTTAAATGATTGGATGTGTCGTCGACCCCCACGTAGCTGACTTACAGACTGAAAAGGCCCACCCAGCGACGACTTTTCTCAAAACCGGTTAATTGCAAATTTATGATAGTTCCAATTGTCAGTAACTGCCGTTGTTTTAAAAAAAAAACACAGTATATGCAATGTTAACCTTATATAGCACATTCTGTGTTCTTTAACTCTCTCGAGTTCATATGCATGGAAAGTCTAAACAAATTTGTCCGATTTTCAATGAGGATGGACTCGAGAGAGTTAATAAAACGGCAGAGTAGGCACCAAGCTTTTTCGGTGGACTGTAAACATGTTTGGACCACGAGTTTGGGAATGGTGTTTGTTTCTTCTTCTTCTTCTTCTTCTTCTTCTTCTTCTTCTTCTTCTTCTTCTTCTTCTTCTTCTTCTTCTTCTTCTTCTTCTTCTTCTTCTTCTTCTTCTTCTTCTTCTTCTTTTGCTTCTTCTTCTTCTTCTTTTGCTTCTTCCTCTTCTTCTTTATTTTAATTTTTTTTTCTTACTTTTTTGTTTGTAATTTACCGGATTCCTTTGATAGCAAACAATGACTCATGTGTGCCGAGTTTGGCAATTCACTATGACGGTCTGATACTACTCATTAGATTTGAAGAGGAGATGAAATAGAAATGTACAAAATTAACTGTAAATCTTCTGCCTGTTTGTTCTTGGTTATTTATAATTTAGCTTATGATATCTTTAGGTTATGATTTTGATTTACATTTGTACTATTTTTGTTAGATTGCTTGTTTTTTTGTTTCAGCGGTCTCTCATATAACCTCAATTGTGTTGGAAGAGACCTAAAGCAACAAACAAACAAAAAAATTGTTATAGACTACTACTACTATGTTATTGTTGAATGGTGATGGAGATGAAGTTACAATACAATCACAACAATGATTATTATCTCGTTATTATTGAATATTCAAATGGTTTTTATATTCTATCATTATTGTTTTTGTCGTTATGATCCATCTCATAATCATAATCATCATCGTTGTTGTTGTTATTGTTGTCATGCTATTATTTTCGTTGTCATTTTATCGTTTATCACTATCGTTGTCATGTATTTACTCATGAATTTTATGTTTAGCATGACATGTACAAAAGTCCCCCTTCAACTTATTCTGGTCACCAGTCCTTAAAAAAAACTTCCTGTAAATGAAAATGTTAGGCAATCAGGATCCGGTTAGAGGCATAAAGTTTGTGATCTTTGGGGCTGATTGAATTGGCATGAACTCTTGGAAAATGGGATTATTTCCTGTTGAAATAAACCTTGTTCAGGTTTTTGATATCTCGTTTTAGAATAAAGTTTAAATATATGCATGCACTCACAAATGACAATGTGTGTGGAAATTGTGCCGGGAACTCAATTTGTTTATTTCTCAGTTCTCTAAGGGAACCCCTGACTTATTGTCGAGAGGATAAATTAACTGCACATCAAATATCATTGGAATCATCAAAGAATGTCCCATTATGTTCATTTTTGTATCTCTATGCTGTGCCCTTTTAAACATTGCAGGCGATTGTCATTTCATCTCTTACAAATGAAGACAAAACATAACATTTTTGATATGTGATGTTTACGAAATTGCATTTTGAATTATAGGAATTTTCTCATCATCTCCCTATGGTCATTTTATGTACTTGTCTTTGTCATACCTGCTAAATTAATATTCCAACCTTACTTCTTTGTCGCATCACTAGAAAAACACATCCCCCCATCAATTGTATTGTGTTAAATGATGTTATCAAACATTTCATTATTGCTTGTAATATGGCTTCTACCATCCTCACCACCACTATCACTTTGTCCATGTCCATTAATGTTAATAATAATAATACACACATACATTACATAATAATATTATGATAACAACGGTCATGAATCATATCCCCTCCTCCTCCCTCCCTCCCTCCACCCCAATACCGCCATGCCTATAATTAATGAACATATCCGCATTGTTAAAGAATGCTAGTCTTCCATTATGTCATCGTCATTTTGTTATCTGAACACCAACACCCATCCCAATCCACACTAAATGTGAGTTGAAGCTTCTAGAAGCTGTGGACTGTACAAAGTAATTAAACAAAAGTCAAATATAACAGCTTTCTGAATCGGCCGTCTGTCTGGTCTGGATTTGTTTTAAAAAGTAATGTCGTTTTTTTTTCATTGTTTTTTTTTTTGTTGGATGATGATGGGTTTTGAGCCCGAAACGTTCTGTGTTAGATATTTTATTGTTTGTTTTTTTTTGTTTGTTTGTTGTTTAAGCTGTTATATATTCATTTTTGTTTATTACTTTTTACAATCCCTTCTCATATCATGAGCTCAGGGAGGCCAACTTGTAAGGGAATTGAATGTCCTATTGATTTATCACAGTTCTCTCATCATCATTTTTATGCTTCTATGTTGAAGATGAAAAGAGACATTCAAGTATAACTGTTGATTTGTATTGATTTTACTATGTGATTAAGTCAGACAACTGTGACATCCCCCCCTCAGCCTTTGGAGGGAGGGAGAGAAAACATGAATTTGAACTATCTATTAATGACTTAGATGAAACTTGGTTATGCTGGGTGGGGTTCCTGACCTCCCATAGCGGGCAGGGGGGTACATACTGTGTCTTCTATCCCCTTATAACTGTTTTCCAACATGCTTTCTGTCTCTGTCTTGGAATGAGATTACTTGGTTTTGTCCTTGACCTGGTCGGAGGCCTGGCTGGGAGGGAAACCGTCAAATGCATAGTTATTTTTTTGGGAGATGATATTTTTTTTCCTTGTAAATCATCTCTCTGTTATGTATTATTATATTTATTTTCAATGTAGAATGTAAGCATTTGAGTGTGTTCCTCTTTGTTGGATTTTGTGCTTGTGTCCGGATGAGACTTATAGGTGATCTCAAACTAAGTACATTGGTGGTATGCTCTTGGAATCTACATCTGATCCCTATTTGTTCCCAGTTCCCCTATGTCTTACTTTTTCTTCGGTGCTTTAATTGTAATTCTATAACTTTTTACTATCCCATTTTCTTCCTTTTTACTGGTGCTGATATAACCTAAATGTGTTGCAAGCGCCGTAAAACCCTTAAAAACAAAAAAACAAAAACTTGGTTATGAGTATTGACGAGTTGAATGTCTATGAGTAACAAAAGTTACTTTTGTAAATTATATAATGTAGATGTAGCTCTAAAAGTTGCTCAGAGGAGTTGCTCCATTTAGGGCTAGATGCTTGGTAGGAATGTTTTATCATTATTATATTTCATGGAAAACAATATACACAAGATTTGGGTGATCATAATATTTGAACTTGTTGGATCAATAGTTTGAACTATTTAGTTGTGTTATGTGTCATGGCTTCTCTTTTGTTGCTTTTGGTGGCCCGGCATTCAAAAATGGGAGATTAGGATGGGTGTATAATAAGAATATTGTATATTAACGGTGGTAGTGTAGATCTTACTATAAGATGGTGGTGGTTGTGAAGATTAATGATGATTATCAGAATGACACGTTTTTTCCTTCCCGTGAAATACCAGCAGAATTTGTATGTTGTGTGTGATAGTTGTTGTTATTGTTGTTTGTGCGGCTATGTGGTCTTGTGGTATGACACTCGCTTTCAGATCGGAAGGTCCTGGGTTCGAGCCTCGCTCGGCGCATAGTTGAGTCCTTGGAAAAGGCTCTTTACTCCCATTCTCTCACCATACTCAGGTGTAAAATGAGTACCTGGCCGTTAACAGCGTTGCCTGTTCGAAAAAAAAATTGTAATATCGCCTAACAGGCGTCATGTCCCGTCCTAAATGTTAAGCGCTTTGTTGTAAAGCGCTTTGAGCACGTTTAGTGGATATTGCGATGTATAAAAGCTCCATTATTTTTTGTTGTTTGTTTGTTGTTGGAAGTGTGATTCTGAATAGGTTGTTGGAAGTGGAGGAGAGAGAAAAAATATATATATATATATAAATAAAAAGAATGTGAATAAGGTAGAAGTGGGGACTGGTGTGTCCGATAAAAAATCTGAAAAGTTTTGTCTGAGACAGTGCCAGAGTGACAAAGCAGGAAGACATAAGCATAGCTGCCGACTAGCCTGATTGATATGATCAAATCGGGACCGTCCCGATCTGGCAATCATGTGAGAAAATTACAATAACAACAACAAAAAACAAAACGTTTGACTGTTACTGTTCTAGGTATGGAGATGACCCTTTCACGTCCCAGAATTATGCGTTTTTCACTAGCAAATTAAAACAATGAAAGTGAAAAAGCTCTGAATCTTGGTAGGTTTTATAATAGTATTAGTCCAAACATACGACTGTTTTGGGTCAGGATGTAACGACCATATTATGGGTGTGTCTCTCCCCCTCAGTGATAAGTTGGCAGCTATGCAAATGGAAGAATTAAGTTATTAAAAAATATCAGCTCACCTTGATCAAGCGGAAACAGGCTGATTTTTCTAAATGATTTTTCTCTCTTTCTGTTTTATCGCTTTATTACTGTTTCATCAACACCTTTTCAGATAAGATAAAAAACAAAACGAAAAAAATTTTTTTGTAAATATTTTATTATCCATTTGGATGATTTTGATTTTGATTTTGATGGTACGTTTGACATATGATCTTTGGTGTGGTGAATCCGTGTGATATCCCATCTGTCATCATTGCTGTTTTGGGTGATATCTTTTTGTCTTTGATAACCCTTCTCACAAGGGCTAGTCCATTTTTACCATAGCTTGACACATGAGATTGTATTGTTTTCACCCAGAGAGTAGTAACACACCTATCTATGTGAATGTGAGTGGGACATTGTCATCTTGTGCTAGGATACTCACATTCGTCGGATCTGTAGATCCTTTTTTTTTTTTTTTTTCTTCAAATCCCGCTGTGGGCAGTGCAATGGCAAAGGCTCGTTACTGAAATTCTCTGTTTTTAAGTGTAAAATGTCAACCTCTTGAAGACCTGAGATGCACATTCCTCCCACCAAATCCAAGTATCAGTAACACACTTTATAGTCACCTGGAACAACTACAAAAGACGTCTAACTTCTACGTCATGGCACAAGACCGAAGGGCTAGAGCTCAGGTGGTCGCTGGTTCGGATAAGTAAGTAAGTAAGTGTAAAATGAGTACCTCGCCGGTAACCGTTATCTTTGTCTAGAAATGTTTGGATTATTTTACTTTTAGCGCCTTACAGACATTGTTTTAGCACTTACATTATGCGTCCCTCATGTTGTGCTATGTTACAAGTGTTACTATTGGCCCAGGGCCGCTTGTAAAGGGCTTTATAAGCACATTTAGTGGATATTACACTTTATGAAAGCTCAATTGTGAAGCCTGAGTTGAATAGCTGTTACTGTTACTACTCTGTTGGTGAAAACGGTTTGTCTTGTCGTTATAACCAGATAGAATCATGGGATTAAGTATGAAATTGAAATGGCTTGTACTAAGGGCTAAGGACGTACATTGTAGAGAGAAGAAGAAAAAATAATTGTATTTGAATTGTGCTTGTGTTGTATGCAGGTTCAGTGATGCGTGAGAATTAAAGCAATCCTGTCTGTTGTATGTATGTATGTATGTATGTATGTATGTATGTATGTTTGCAACCTACGTACCTGTGGAATCTGCTCTTTCTCTTCCTCATTATTCCAACATTATGAAGCGAAACTCATTTTTGATGTTTGCATCTCCATGTATAAAACTTATTTTCCTTGACTTTATTTTTTTCCATGCCAATTTAAAAGAAATAATACTATGTAATAAAATAACGCGAGGCAAATGTTGAACCATAATTTTTTATCCCCAATTAGTGATTGAATTTCAAAAAAAAAAAAATAAAAAAAAAAATTCTGTCATTCCTATCATTTTAAAATTGGGAGCTCGTAAACAGAATGAATTTCGTACAAGAGTATATATAAATCTTCTCACTGAATTTCGGAAATCGTCTAAATTGTCTCCCTTTTTATTGGGATCCCATATTTGCGAATGTCAACTTGGATGTCCCAGAAAATTCAAGTTTAGTTTTCTCCAACGCGTTAATGTAAATTTTGAGGAACGTTGCCCCAGTTGGCGAGGAAAAATAAAATGATAATATGTAATAAAACTAATTTGTACATATTTGTAAATATATACCTATTGCATCATGTCATTTCTGACCGGAAAAGAAAAGAAAACAAAAACAAAACAAGCCGACACATAGCCAATGTTTATTTTTTTAAACGATTGTTTTCATTTTTGACTTGTATGATTAATTAACCTCCAACTCATTCCATTATTCGTATGTTCTGAATCTGAATGCATCCACTTACCTCCCCCATCCCTCAACTTTGTCCTCTTCAACTCTGCCTTGTCTTGTTTGATTCAACATTTCTTTTACTTTTCCTCCTACTTTTTGCCTTTTACTCCTTCCTCATGCCTCAACATGTTGGTTTTATATACAGTCCACTTCGGATAATTGCAACATTTTCCAAGAAACGGAAAATTAATTCTATTTAAAAGTCACTGGTTAATTGCAACAAACTTCGGTTAATCGCAACAAATTTTTCTACCTCGAAAAATAGCAAATTTTAAAAAATTCGAACGGAATTTCATGATTAAATTTCATCATGGGTGAAATCATGACAGGCTGAATAATCGAGAGACCCTATAAACAAATTTCCCCTGTGGGATGGTTTTAGTTATTGGGAATTTTAGTTTGTTTTAGTTTTTAGTTATTGCCACGAGGAGGGGGGAAACGTATTAAAGCATTTTATTTTCAAAGCGTTGGATCTTTCTACCATGACAATCTCTTTTTGTTACCAAAAACAGGTGACAAAATCTCTTCCCATCCCTTGATTGATAAACATAATAATATTGACATTTGTTGTAAATTTAAGACGTGTTGCAAGACCTTTCTTTGTATATGTGTGTGTGTGCGTGTGTGTGTTTGTTTATATGTATTTGTGAGTTTAAATCATGGGTGTTAGGGACAATGAATGGTTTAGTTCGTGGCATGTACCTGATTGTCAGCTTTTGAAGAATATTTAAATGGTTCTTTCCATTTTATTTAAACTGTTCTGATGAAAATGTGACGTAGTGACTGTAGCCGTGCTTTAGATACACTCCACACGGAAAACAAACACACACAACAATAATCAATAAAAAGATTGAATAGCGATATTGATGGAAGAGGGAAAATAAATTTATGGGCATGTACTATTCATTGTTCAAAGTTTTAATAAAAATTATAAATGGGGGGATGGTAATTTTTGTGTGCATTCGAATGTCATTTTTGATCACTTACAAAGAGCTGAGTGACGTAAATTTCGTTTGTATTATAGGAGTGAACAAAATTCACAGATCACACAACATATAGACAGTACTAGGTCTTCAAATCATAAGTATCAGCTCCAGTTTATATGTATGTATGTATGTATGTATGTATGTATGTATGTGTGTATGTATGTATGTGTGTATGTATGTATGTGTGTGTGTGTGTGTATGTATGTGTGTATGTGTATGTATGTGTGTGTGTGTTAGATGAAGATTGTATTTTAAAGAGATATGGGTTGTCGCATTGATGTGTTTTGTTGATTTTTAACCAATGCCTCAGCCTTCTATTTCCTTCAATGCATTTGCAATCTTGTGTAAATCATTCTGACCATGATACGGTGTGTTTCAAAAGGAATTGTGCAGAAATCGTCACTTTTTGAATTCAGTTTGTGTAGACAATTCACTTTTCTTCCTTATTTTTTTTGTTTCTTCTTTTCTTCTTGTTTGCGTGCCAATTAAAAAGAATAAAAGAATTATAACAATGTTGATTTTGTATCTTCGTCTTTTTTTTCTATTCGCACTTTTTTTTTTTATTTATTTATTTTTGATTTGGGCATTGACAATTTTTACTGGCACTGAGTGAGTGAAATGGCCTGTGGTTTGTGCTAATGCCGCAAAACCCCTGAAAACAAAACAAACACTTGTGGGCCAGTCACGTGAACTACTGTCATTATTATCTTCCTTTCCTTCATAAAAACAATAATTTACAAATAGAAATAAGATTTTAAAAACCTTCCTTAATCATCCCTATTGGGAAATTACCCAATGATATATTTTTGTGGAAGTGGAAGGCTGAAATATTATCTCCGGCGTCAGCGGATGGACAGCGAGGGTAACAGCTTCTAATGGTGCTCACACTATGGAGAAAGTCGAACCAAGAACCCATAAGCTCCCAAATTTGGAGGATGAACAGGAGAAAAAAAAATTAGCTTTTACAAGCACTTTACAAGGGGTCCCTGGCCAACAGCAACACTTAACATGTAGGACGGGACATGACGCCTGTTACTGTTAGGCGATATTATAATATTTTCGAACAGAGACAACGCTGTTAACAGCCAGGTCCTCACTTTACACCTGAGTACGGTGAGAGAGTAAAGACCCTTTTCCAACTATGCGCAGAGCGAGGCTCGAACCCACAACCTTCCGATCCTAAACCGAATGTCATACCACAAGACGACATAGCCACAGGAAGACCAGGGAAAGACGTCACCGACCAGTTCCTCGATTGGAATTCCCAAGGGACATGGAAGATGCGACGTCCGAAACAGACGTGGAGAGGCTTATTGTCTGACGAACTGATGATGACAGGCCTCACCTGGGAGGATACCGAGAAGATGGCCAAGGACAGAATCTACATCTGATCCCTATTTGTTCCCAATTCCCCTTTGTCTTACTCTCTCTTGGGTGCTTTAATTGTAATTCTATAACTTTTTACTATCCCATTTTCTTCCTTTTTACTGGCGCTGATACGACCTAAATGTGTTGCAAGCGCCGTAAAACCCTTAAAAACAAACCGAAGCAGATGATGTCCAAAACAGACATGGAGAGGCTCACTGTCTGACGAACTGAAGATGATAGGCCTCGTCTGGGAGGCGACCAAGGAGAGAGGCAGATGTCGGACAACTCGTAGAGTCCTATGTTCCACACGGAACAGAGAGGATTAACACAATCATTACCTATGTCAGTGGGTTGGGTTCATGACCTCCCATAGTGGGCAGGGAGGCACTTACTGACTGTGTCTTCTATCCTCCTACATCTGTTTTCCGACATGCTTTATATCTTTGTCTTGGAATGATATTACTTGGTTTTGTTCTCGCCCTGGCCGGATACCCTAGCTGGGAGGGAAACAGTGAAATGTATGGTTTTGGGAGATTATATTTTTATTATTTTAAACCATCTCTCTGTTATGAAATGTATTGTGTTTTGTTTACATATTATATATGATTTGTAAATATTTGAGTGTATTCCTCTGACTCTAAGTGGGGACCTGTGCTTGTGTCTGGATGAGACTTTTAGGTGATCTCAAACTTAGTACATTGATAGTGTGCTCTTGGAATCTACCTCTTTTCCTATTTGAACCCTTCCCCTTTGTCTTACATTTTCTTGGGTGCTTTAATTGTATTTCTAAGACTTTTTATTACCCCATTTTCTTCCTTTTAACTGGCGCTGATATGACCTTAATGTGCTGCAAGCGCCGTAAAACCCTTAAAAACATAACCTATGTCAACAATGTTGAATACAACTAGGGGGCACAATCGGTACAAAACTCATTACGGGAATGATTCGTCACCGATTATTTCCCTTCTGCCAGTCCAATTCATTTAATTCAGTGCTCGCTTGATTCTAGCATGCTGAATCCCAATACTCCAGTTGACGCTGTGCACTTTTACAATAAACTCACAACATTTGCACGCCGGAAAAACAGTATCAACACACAACCTTGAACGTTTATAGTTGGATCATTATCCATAAAGATACACATTTTACTTTGAAATTAATGTGATGGATCACAAATAATCCATAAAGACAAACATTTTACTTTGAAATTAAACTGATGGATCACAAATTATCCATAAAGATAAACATTTTACTTTGAAATTAAACTGATGGATCTCAAGTTATCCATAAATATAAACATTTTACTTTGAAATTAACTGATGGATCGTTATCCATAAAGACACACATGTTACTTTGAAATAAAACTGATGGATCACAAATAATCCATAAAGACAAACATTTTACTTTGAAATTAAACTGATGGATCACAAATTATCCATAAAGATAAACATTTTACTATGAAATTAAACTCATGGATCATAAATTATCCGTATAGATCAATATTTAACACTGAAATCAAAATTTGATGGACCTCAAATTATCCATTTTACATTGAAAACATTTAAGATGTTTCATGAAAGACTCGCTATCAGTAATTGCCTATTTCGAGAAGAAGTGTTCCTCCAGGAAGCGCTTTGAGCCCTTTAAGTGGATATTGCGCTATATAAAAGATCAAAGGGAAGGGAGAGGGGTGGGATGGGGGGGGGGGGGGGGGTCGAAGTTTTAAAAACAAGTTAAGCTTAGTATTAAATTTCAACAATTAGGATTGCCCAGACACAATACCGGTTTGAGGGGCCGGTCGCAAATAAAAACATTTATACAGATCGCATATCAATCGTGTGCAATAATATGGCCCAGTGGTATGACACTTGCCTTCGGACCGGAAAGTCAAGGGTTCGAGTCCCGCTCTGAACTTTCGGTTTTAAACACAACAACAAGAAGCTAAGTGATGTCATCTACATTGGTGCGGCTATATTTGAGTTCTTTTTTCTTTTTTTTTTTAAGGCCTTTCTACTCACATTCTTCACCGTACTCGGGTGTGAAATGAGTACCTGGCCGTTAACAGCGTTGCCTCTGTCGTAAAAAAAATATATTATCGAATAACAAGCGTCATGTTTCATTTACATGTTAAGTGATGCTGCTGGCTTTGGGAATCGCCCCCTAGTAAAGCGCTTTGAGCACTATATAAGTAATCCAGTTGTAATTCTATGCTCATAGCATTCTAAATGTATTTGTGTGCGGCTATTTAGTCCACTGGTATGGCACTCGCTTTAGGATCGGAAGGTCCTAGGTTCGAGCCTCGCTCGGCGTATAGTTGAGTCCTTGGAAACGGCTCTTTACTTACATTATCTCACCGTACTCATGTGTAAAATGAGTACCTGGCCCTTAACAGCGTCGTCTCTGTCGGGAAAAAATAATGAAATATCGCTTAACAGGCGTCATGTCTCGTTCTATATGTTACGTGTTGCTGTTAGTCAGTGTCACCCTTGTAAAATGCTCTAAACACGTTCAGTGGATATTGCGCTATATAAATGTTCTAGTTTTGTTCTTTGTTTTTGTTGTTTTTAAAAAAATATTTATCTATATCACCAGCAGATATTAACTTGGAATTCAATATTTATTTCCACAACACCGTCTCGTCAGAAAAAGAAAAAAATATTTATAGTTTGCGCTTGGCTAAGAAGCTCATAACATTGCCATCTGGAAGTAGAACGGACCAACACACAAAACTGTGTGTATCCATGAACGTTTATAGTCAGGTTAATACAGTTCAGTGAGCATTACTCATAAACGCGGATGGCAAAAAAACAATAACAAAGACCCGAGTGACGTCATCTTCGAACTATCTACGTAATGCTGTTGGTCAGGGTCACCCTTGTAAAACGCTTTGAACACGCTTAGTGGATATTGCGCAATATAAATGTTCTAGTTTATATATATATATATATATATATATATATATATATATATATATATATATATATATATATATATATATATATATATATATCACCGCCAGCAGATGTTAACTCGGAATTCAATCTTTATTTCCACAACAACACCATCTCGTCAGAAAAAAAAAAGAAAAAAAAATGTATTTAAATCAAATTCGTGGTCAAGACGGGTTGTTTCTACTAATTGTGGAAATGACCCCAGCTTCCTTCTTCTTGCAGGTCACCATACATATCAACGTGTCCCGGAAGCCCTTGTTGAACAGGCCGTAGACGAAGGGATTTAGGAGCGGGGCCAGAAACAGGAGACTCAACGTTACAGAGTGTTCCATGTAATCTTGGTGAGTCGTGTTGTTTACGGTGTCCGACAGGATTCGAACCTGGGGAGAAAGGGGGTTTTATTTATTAATTATTTCAAAATTTTAAAGGATATTACGGCGCTTGCAACACATTTAGGTCATATTATCAGCGTCAGGAAAAAGGAAGAAAATGGGGTAGTAAAAAGTTATAGAATTACAGTTAAAGCATCCAAGAAAAGGTAAGACAAAGGGGAATTGGTTCAAATATGAAACAGATGTAGATTCCAAGAGTACACTGTCAATGTACTTAAGTCTGAGATCACAAAATGTCTCATCCAGACACAAGCACAGGTCCCTGCCAAGAGCAACACACTCAATTGTTTACAAATCATACATATGTCAAGGCAAAATAATACAGTACATAACAGAGAGATGATTTACAAAGAAAAAAGTCATCTCCGAAAACTAACTATACCTAATTTGACTATTTCATTTACAGCCAGGGTATCCGGCCAAGGCCAGGACAAAACCAAGTAATCTCATTCCAAGACAAAGACAGAAAGCATGTTGAAAAACAGATATAAGGGGATAGAAGACACAGTATGTACCTCCCTGCGCACTATGGGAGGTCAGGAACTCCACCCAGTGGGGAGAAAAAACAACAACAACAAAACAAAACAAAACATGAATTAATTATTTATGTTTATAGAAGGAACGAATTTGACGTCATTCAGGTCTTTGTTATTGTTTTTAGTCAGCCATTTTATGAGTAGGAGTTCTCACTCTAAATAGTCGTGTGCGCTTGGCTAAGAAGCTCACAACATTGCCATCCGGAAGTATAACGGACCAATACACAAAACTTTGCGTAACCTTGAACGTTTATAGAGAGTATGCGCTTGGCTAAGAAGCTCACAACATTGCCATCCGGAAGTATAACGGACCAACACACAAAACTATGTGTAACATTGAACGTTTATAGTCTGGTTAACACAGTTTAGTGAGAAGTACTCATAAACGCGGATGAAAAAAAAAAGCAATAACAAAGATCTCAATGACGTCAATTAACTTCATATTATCTATATACCCGGCCGGTGGATGTTGTCAGCATTTTGTCTAAACGCACATCATCGTT